>NC_056524.1:180407003-180648990 GCF_019175285.1 Sceloporus undulatus
AAATTCAAAATTCGCACCAAAGCTAACCCCTAACCCAGCCCCCTTAGGCTTTCCGTTAGCTCTGGAAAGCCTATAGCTGCACTTTGCAGCATTTGAATTTCGCGCCGAAATGAATTTCGTAACCCGAAAAATATTTCGTAACCCGAAACAGTTTTTGCCAATCCAACTTTTTCGTATCCCGGAAATTTCGTAACCCGATCATTTCGTATCCCGAGGCACCAGTGTACAAGGTGTTGGTTATTACCTATAAAGCCCTAAATGGCTTGGGCCCAGGGTACTTGGAGGACCGCCTCTCCCCATATAATCCGCCCCGCGCTCTCAGATCAGCCGGGAAGCAACTGTTGAGGGTTCCTGACACAAAGTATACCGTGACTGCACAGAGGGCTTTTTCCATCTCGGCCCCGCAGCTTTGGAACTCCCTTCCCGATGAACTCCACTCGGTTACCTCCCTTGACCTGTTTAGGAAGAAGTTGAAGAGCTTCCTCTTCCAACAGGCTTTTCCCCAGACGCTGTGATTCCTCCTCTCTCCCCGTTACACTGGCATTTTAAGCTAGTTATTGTTGTGGTTTTTAATCTTGTGTTTTTATCTAGTTTTTAATAATTTGATGTATTGATATGGATTTTTATGTGGATGCTGTTTGTAAATTTGTACATTGTGTAGTACTTTGTTGTAACCCACTTTGATCTCTCAGGAAAAGCGGGCTATAAATAAACAGTTTATTATTATTATTATTATTATTATTATTATTATTATTATTATTATTATATGCCCGAGCTGGGAATGTGGAGTCTCCAGAATCATAGTCCCAACACTCAAATGACTTGAAGGAACACAACAACAAGTGGAGGAGCAGAAGAGGTGCCTACACTATAGAAATAATGCAGTTCCACACCCTTTTAATGCCAATAACAACTCCTACAGAATCCTGGGATTTGTAGTTTGGCGAGGCACCAACACTCTTGGGCAGAAGAGGCTTGCAAAACCACCAACTGCCTCTTCTGCCCCTCCACTACTACTATTTCTTCTTCTTGCTGCCTTCCAAGTCGTTTCTGATTTATGGCCACCTTAAGTGTAAAGCTATTATGGGGCTTGCTGGCCAAGTCTCTTCTGGTTTGCCAGGGCCATTCTCTGAGGCTGAAAGAATGTGACTTGCCCCAGTGGGTTTACATGGCGGAGTTGGGATTCGAAACATGGTCTCCAGAGTCATAGTGCAACACTCAAACCAGTTCTAGCTCTCAAGAGCTACGTGTCATTGGGGTTTTCTTGGCAAGGTTTCTTCAGAGGGGTGTTTGCCATGGCCATCCTCTAAGGCTGAGAGCGTGTGGTTTGCCCATGGTCACCCAGTGGGTTTCTATGGCTGGGTCGGGATTTGAACCCTGGTCTCTCTGGGAGTATTAGTCCAACACTACATCACAATAGTCCCCCCCCCCCCTTGGGCAGGGAAAGAAAGGGAAAGGTGGCAGTTATAGCATGCATTTAGCTTATTTATTACACATTAAACCGCTTAGGGAGTGCTTAAACACACTGATAAGTGCTATAGAAGTGTACAGTACTTGCTATAGATGAATTGTTATTTTAGAGAACTGATAGGAATGTTGGTTAATTCAGTATTAGTGTTTTATTGATCATATTTTGCATTATTGTATCATTTTTATTGGTGTAATCCCGCCTCACTCCTTGGGAAAGGTGGGAAATATAAATAAATAAATAGTTTTTTGTGGGTTTTTGGGGCTATGTGGCCATCTTCTAGAAGAGTTTATTCCTGATGTTTCGCCAGCATCTGTGGCTGGCATCTTCAGAGAATATAAATAAACTTTATTATTATTATTATACCGCTTATCAGTGCACTTAAGCACTCTCTAAGCGTTTTACAATATATAATAATACACTAAATGCCCCTAACAAACTGGGTACTCATTTCAGCAACCTACAGAAGGATGCCAGGCTGAGTGGACCTTGGAGCATCTTTAACCTAGTGGCCTTTATGAGCGAGTGGCTGCAGTACCGGCATTTCACCACTGCGCCACCAAGCTGCACTCTTCAAGCCGGTTATAAACAAAGGCCCTAGAGGAGCAACAATTCCCCACAGGCTCAGCAACTGTAATTCCTCCGCGCCGCTAGAGGTCGGTGTGGCGCAACCCGGGGCCTGCCTTTCTTTCCCAGCCTCTCGCTCATTCTCTCAGGCTTCCGTTGGTGTTCCGCGTGCAGCCATTGCAGCCTCAACGTTCTCTTTCAACCTCTGCTGACCCTTCCTCCGCTATGAAGCCGGTGAGCGGTTGAGCGCGAGGGACTGAGGGCGCGCACGCGCACTCGCTTCCTCCGCGCGCGCGAGGGGAGGGGCGGGGCTGGTTGGCTGACGCGGGAGAGGGAGACCCTTAACGTAACGTGTGAATGGTGCCAATTAGCGGGCAGAGGGTTTGGCTTCGTTTTTAGAAGTCAAAAGAAGATGGGGAGACTCCTTCATATTATTAAGGTTTGCCAGAGTGGAAGCTGGGAAGCTCCTGTCCCTTTCTTTAATGGTTTTCAGTGTTGGGGCTCATATGACTCTGGAAGACCCAGGTTCGAATCCTGACCTAGCCATGGAAACCCACTGGGCGACCTTGAGCAAGTCACACTCTCTCAGCCTCAGAGGAAAGAGGATTCATATGACTCTAGAGACCAGGGTTTGAGTCCCTGCTCAGCCATAGAAACCTTGGGCAAGTCACACTCTCTCAGCCTCAGAGGAAACAAGACTCATATGACTCTGGAGACCAGGATTCCATTCCTTGCACAGCCATGAAAGCCATTGGATTACTTTGTGCAAGTCACACTCTCTCAGTCTCAGAGGAAATAGGGCTCATGTGACTCTGGAGACCAGGGTTCGAATCCTGGCTCAGCCATGAAACCCACTGGGTAACCATGGGCAAGTCACACTCTCTTGGCCTCAGAGGATGGCAATGGCAAACCCCCCTCTGAAGACAATCTTGCCCATTAAAACTGGATAGGGGCGACTTGAGTCAGAAAGGACTTGAAAGACACACAACAGTAAAGAGATATGTGAAAGCCAACGTGTTGCAATGGTTTGAATGTTGGACTCTGGAAGGCTAGAGCTTGAGTCCTTGCTCTGCCATGGGAAACCCATTGAGTGGCCTTGGGCAAGTCACACTCTCTCAGCCTCAGAGGAAGGCAATGGCAAACTTCCTCTGAACAAATCAGATAATAACAACAATAATAGTGTTTTTAGTGGGTTTTTTCTTTCAGAGAAAGATGCCAGCCACAGATGCCGGTGAAACACCAGAAATAAACTCTTCTAGAACACGGCCACATAGCCCAAAAAACCTACGAAAAACTCTGGAAGCCTTCCACTTCACATAATAATAATTAATAATGGCTATTTTTTATCCACCTCTTCCTATGGATCTTGGTGGGGAACGTTGTTGTTGTTATTATAACAAGTGCTGCTTGTCATGAAAGCAGGTAGCAAAGAGTGCCTGCTGAAATTCCCATTTCCCTGTAGATAAGACCCCCACATCCTGGAGTTTGGTTTATGTTTGGGATCTTGTAGCACCTTTGAGTCTCACTGAAATAAAGAAGTTGGCAGCATGACCTTCCCTAGACTTCAGTCTATTTCCTCAGATGCATATAGACTACAGTATATGCATCTGAGGAAGTAGGCTGAAGTCTGCATGGCTATATCTTACTTTTATTTTTATTATTTTTACCTTTTGTGGTAGAGTTACAGCATGAAAAGTCTGTCAAAGTGACTTACCACAATGACCTTAAGATATGTATACCATCGAGAATAAATGCCCAGGAAGAGCCTTGCTGGATCACACCAAAGTTTGGACCATGGGCAGCTGAGGAGATGCATCTGCCTGTGGGCCTGTTTCTTCTCTATTTGGCAAAATGTCAAAAATGGCCAGAAAATCACAATGAATTTAAAAAACAAACCCCAAAAGCAAGCAATGGTTCAAGTGTGAGGGGCTTTGTGGAGGCAGCTTGGGACCACACTTTCCCAAGATGGCAGGTGGAACAATCCACTTTCCTTGGGTTTATCCCAATGCACACCATCCGTTTTGAATATTTACCTTTGTATGTACAGTATAGTTGTTACCACATACAACTAAGTAAGATGTCACCACCTTATTTTTTCTGTATGTAATTTTCTTCCCATTCTAAAATTATTATTATTATTATTATTATTATTATTATTACTATTATTTTAATTCCTCCTGCCATCCCTTCACAGTAAGTACATCCTCTCATTCTCAGGATGGCAGGTGGAACAATCCACTTTCCTTTAGATTTACCCAATCCCAATTGCTTCTGGGTGGGTTACTGCTTTTATCTCTCATCTACTACAGCTTGCAGCACTCTTCTGCCTAATGCTGCCTTAAATTTGTCTAGCTTATAATGTTTTATAAATGTGCTTGGCTCTTTCCATCCTGCTGCCTCACATATCTCTTGTAAGGAGGAGGATGTAGACTATGCTGTTGTGGTAGCCATTGATCTCTTTGAATGAAGATACACATCCCCACTCCTGATTTAGATCAACATCCTGTCACTCACAACATCAAACCACATGCCTCTGTGAAACCCACAAGTAGGACATGAAGTCAGTAACACTCTTCTGTGATTTCTGGAATCTTTGCATTTATAATTATTTATTGTGTTTCTTGACATTAGAAGCCTTAACTTAAAATGTACTAATGCAGCAGATTTGAAAGGCCAACTAATTTATCCCTTACTGTCTTCAGAGAAAAAATACCAAACGTGTACCAAGCTTCCGCAAGTTGCTGAAGACGAGCAAAATAAAACTTGACAACAAATTAAAAAACAAACAGTTCAAGCAACAGAGTACTGCTAAGAAATACCGAAAAGAACAGAGGAAGCTCCGACAAGCTGTCAAAGATGTTGTATCCAAGACACCATTGCCTTTGGACGATAAGAAAAAGCATCCAGGTGAGATTTACATAGCTGTATATGTAACTAAGTAAGCCACCTCTACTGGCTACTGACTAGCTACTTCTGTGACAGTGGAAAATCACTGTCATGGAAGGCAGGGAAACAGTGGGTACTCCTCCTGGCTCCATGTGTACAGGGAGCATGCAAGGGCCACAGGTTGTGCACTCCCATTCTGTGCCCATATCATGTTCTGGCTAAGGAATTGGTCTTTCAGAGATCACATGTCATCTGGATTGCAAGGCAAAGAGATGGTTCAGACATAACACTGAATTATGGTGAGGCATTAGGTGAATGATCATTGTCATTTCCTCTTTCTGATCCTTGAGGCAAATCAGAGTTTTGGTTTTGTCCAAACTGCCAAAACATGGCTAGCCAGAACTAGAAACTAGAACTTGTTTGCATCTGTTTGAGTTCTGTGGAAAAAGGCCAAGTTGAAACTATTATAATATAACATCAGATACTTTCACAGTAATGTAAAGCTTGAAAAAATAGCACAGAGTTATACATACATTATACTTCACAAGTTTAAAGAGAACGAGTTGATTGGCTCTGATACAGGTATACAAATGTAGAAATGAAAGAAGTATTTTCTCCTGTCTTTTACAGTTTCATGTATACATTTCCCTTGGCACTTTCTTTCTTTCTTTCTTTCTTTCTTTCTTTCTTTCTTTCTTTCATCATTTGCCTCAGCAGAAAGGCAGGAAGAGGAAGAAGAGGAAGCCCTCCCTCTTGATATGATGGATGAAGATGATCTGAAATTAATGGAGGAGTTGGCTCAAAAGGCATCTTTTATAACCAGAGACTTATCTTCCAAGTAGGTGTTTACAAATGTATGGCAGTGTTTTTCAACATCTCAACACCGTCTGCTTTATCAAGCATGTATTCTGTCTATTTAGCAAGCATTGATGTAGACAAGGTGTAAAGCTTAATTGTGTGTGGTCTGTCAGAGGCAGATCTAAAATGCTATTCTGAGTCATAGCAAGAAGTATTTTTTTGCTCATGGAACAGTAGGAGATTGCAGTAATACTTGCTTTTTAAAAAAACAACTTGGAAATATGTGCTCAAGTGCTGCAGAAGGTAAATGCACAGATTCCAAAGGAAAGGGGGAAAGAAAGAGGCAGGGAAAGAAGTTTGGGGAGCTGAAGGAAGTACTTTTAATGGGTTTTACAGTGAGATCAAGGGCTCCTCTGTCATTGGCCAAAACACATTATAGAAATAATCCAGTTTGAGACTGCTTTAATTGCCCTGACTAAGTGCTAGGGAATTCTGGGAATTGTAGTTTATTGTGGCACCAGAGTTCTCTGACAGAGAAGGCTAAATGTCTCACAAAACTACAGTTCCCAGGTTCCCTGTCATTGAGCTAGGGCAGTTAATGCATATTCAAACTGGATTATTTCTGCAGTGTGTTTTGGACTGTTAGCTGAGTTACAGATGCTGTGATTCTTACCCAGAAAATTGTATTGGAAGAACCAGATGAGACAGCAGCGAACCTGAGAACTCAAATCTTGTTGAATTTAAATTCTCTCCAGGCCCAGCCAGCATGGCCAGTGGCTGTGATTTTGGACTTCAGATCCCAGAAGTCTCAGTCATGTTAGCCAATAGCCTGGGATTCTGGGAGCTGAAGTCCAAAATCCCTTAAAGAGCACAGTTTGGGGACCACTGATTCAGAGGATCTAAGGTTCTGCATTCTACTGTAAAGATAATTTGGTGACAATTGCTTCGTCTTCTGCTTATAAACTATAGCATTAGGCAAAATTCAGTAACAGGCAGTTTGTCTATTTTAATTTTTAAAATTATTTTAGCCTTCACTGAAGCGTATAAAAATTTGCATTGATCAGGAGTATTTCGTGAATTCAGTGAGAATCACTATACCCTGGGGTATAACACTGCCCCCCCCAGTCCATATGAGTGTTCATGAGTACATAATCAGGTTTGTTCTACAATATGTAAACATACAGAAAGTCCTAGTTGATATGATGTAGTATATTTGTAGGTGTAGTTGTCAGCTTTCCTATTTTTGTTTTGAGGGACAGGAAACCCAACAGAGTTTCTGTATCTTTAAAATGCTACTGATTTGTCTGTCAAAGTACTCTATATAGCAGGTGGCAAAAATTCAGGAACATTATTTCCCATGCCTGTGTTGTGGCTCTAATTATGTGTGAAATCTAGTATAGTGTGAGTCTAGAGGAATAAAATGATTAAAATGGCCTGGGTGAGGTTTAAAGTTTAATGAAGTATCATTATAGAGGAATGGTGATTATGTTTTCATTGGATGAATTGTTTATTCCATAGTGAACCTGTTCATGCCAGGAAACGTAAGAATGAGAGCGTGATTGAGAAATATGAGAAGATGCCTAGACGCATGCAAACTGAGCCTGAAAAAGAAGTTATTCATCTGCTTCCTATTAAAGACAAACATGGAATTATTCCACAGACCATGGAAAAACCAGGTGAGGCTCCATCAGGATCACCAAGCAAGCAGGTGGTTTAAGACCTGAAATGTGTAGCACTGTTGAATCTTAAAAGAGTTTGTGTTTCCTTGCAGTTGTCAGGGTGGAAGAGGAGCAAGAAGAAGAGGATGTTGCAGAAGAAATGGAAAAGACACAAAGTAATACTTTGAAAACAGTAATTTGGCCTCTAATTTCATTCCAATAATAATATTTTTCTTGGAACACTAGTGTAAGCTTATTAATCAGTCCAGAGAACACTTTATGGGCTGTGGTCCTTGGTGAATTACTTGAATATGTAATTTTTTTAGAAAGTATAATTCTGCCAGGACAATGAATTCTCTTAAACTGCTCCCAGATGTTGCATTTAGGAAGTCAAACTAAATCTTAAAGAAGTGATCCAGCCTGCTGTTAAATTAAATCAGAAACCTGAAGTATTACTTGAAAATCTTTGCTAAATATAGTTGAACTAATCAAACAAAACCCAGCTGACACCCCAAATATTAGTTTACTAGTTTGAAATAGGAGTTTGGCAAAAGGCTGATTTGGGATACCAGTGAAAACTTGTCAGCTCTTCCAGATGTCTCCTTTGCCTGCTGTGTTGTGGAAGAATGCCCAGGTGGGCATAGATATAATCTGAATGCTCAATTGCTTTTGTCATCACCAGTTCATGCAGAACCTTTGCCAGTTTTGTCTCCTGAAGAGCTGTTAGTTTACAGGAGACAGAAGCTACAAGAGAAGAAAATACACATAGCTGCTTTAGCATCTGCTATCCTGTCTGACCCAGAAAGTAATGTAAGTAACATTATAATTGCTTTGAAATTTGGCAGTTAAAAAGTATCAAAAGAGTGAAAAGTAGAAAATATATTGCAACTGCAAATTTGAATGTTGGATAGTGTAGCTTAGGAGAGTCTGCTGTCACAACACTGCTGCCCAGGCTTCTGTCCAGTGTGGTTTTATTTGTATCATTGTCAGTGTTAGAGGACAACTTCCTTTCTGTCTGCTGAGAAGGAGGCATCTAAGAAAATGAGTTGCTTTCCTGCCATCCAGAATTGTGTCTAGAGAAAGGACAATTGAATGATTCCTTATTCAAAATTTCAGGATTCAAAATTTCCCATTGAAGGACTTGTATAATTAAAAAAGGCCTGAAATGTATTGCATTTTTGTTTGGTTGGCAGTTTGAGGCCCAGCTTCTGGCAACCCAGCAGTTTGAAAGCATGCAAATGCAAGTAGATAGGTACCACTTCGGTGGGAAGGTAACAGCGTTCAGAGTAGTCTTGCTGGCCACATGACCACCGGAGTCATCTTCTGATGATGCTGGCTCCCTCGGCTAAGTCATGAAAATGAACACCACCCCCTACAATTGGTTACAACTAGACAATCATGTCAAGGTGACACCTTTCTCTTTTTACATAACAGTGTATAATCATCCTGCATTTGGAATTGTGAATACTGTATATTACAACCCCTTTTTAAAGCTAGGTTTTAGCCTACAGTTCCTGTCAGTCCTAGCCAGCATGGTCAGTTTTCAAGTATGGTTGGAACTACAGGCCAAAACCTCTGAAGTGACCCAAGTTGGAGAAAATTGATCCAGGCTATCCCAATGAGCAACAGACTTGGATTCTCTCTCTCTGGGTTCATGTTAGCATGAGTACCAGATTTGCTTTGCACCTCAGTTGCAGTAATAACATAATAGCATATAAGGTTTATCTGTATTTGTCAGTTTTTTTAAATGGATATGTCTTCCTTAAATCAGATGAAGAAGCTGAAAGAATTGCGTGCAATGTTAATGGAACAGGACCCTAATGTGGCTGTGACTGTGCGAAAGCTAGTGATGATTTCTCTGATGGAGCTATTCAAAGATATTACTCCATCTTACAAAATCAGACCTTTAACAGAGAGAGAGAAAAACACCAAGGTGAGATTGCAGTATTTTTGACAGTGATGTGGTCAGATAACTTCCTTCTTTGGATAGACATAAAATAGAATGCATGTCTGAAATGATTTCTGCTGAATATGCTGTTGAGATTTCTTATATAATGACAGTTTGTCAGCTTAAGGTATATTGACATTATATATCCATTTGATATCACTTTAATTGTCATAGTTCCATCCTAAGGAATGCTGGCATTTTTAGTTTAGTGGGCTACTTAGAATTCCAGTCTAGTGCACATCCCTGAAGTATAGTTCCCAAGGTGCCCTAAGAAGAAGAATTGAAAATTAGTTCATGGTACCTTGGCAGTGCTAGGTAAGGAAATATTAGAGCTCTAGCAGAGAAGATAGAACGCTTTTAAGTGCTTCAGGGTTTCTTAGAAAGGAAGGATAGCAGATACACTTTTTATTGTTACAATGTTGGTATTTTGTCTTTTACAGATAAAAATTTAACCCTCCTTTCAAAACTGGAGTAATCATTTTTCAGAAATACAGTGGTACCTCGGGATACGAAATACCCAGGTTACGAAATTTTCGGGATACGAAAAAATCCCATAGGGAATTATTGTTTCGGGTTACGAATGTTTTTTCGGGTTACGAAAAAAACTTTTGGTGCTTTTTTCAGCTTTTTCGCACGGAATCGCGGCTTTTCCCCATTAGCGCCTATGGCAATTCGGCTTACGAAGGCTTTTCGGGTTACGAAAGCGGCCGCGGAACGAATTAATTTCGTAACCCGAGGCACCACTGTACTACATAAACACTGCATTTCCCATGTGCAGGGGGAGGGCAGAAGCAAACCCCTGTTGGTGGGAACTGTAATTGAAAGACCTGGAAGATAATTATTCCTCACTGAAATTTGAGTTAGAAAGCCAGTGTGATGAGTGTTTGTTTAGAATCAAGGTGATCTAAGCTCCTGTCTGCTCAGTAAAGTACAGAAAATTCATTGGACAACCTTGAGCTTTTCATATTCTCTCAGTCTAACCTACTTCACAGTGTTACTGCAGCAATCAAGGTGCTAGGGAAGAGGAGAACCAGCTCAGGAAAATCTCAGTTCCTTTGAGAGAAACCAGCATAAAAATCTAATAAAGTTGTGATAGTTGTGTAATTGCTTAGTAATTGGAATCTGGGATCGCATTGTGTAATATAATACAGTAGGTTGAAAATTAAAATACAGTTAAAATACAGTGTGCCTGCG
This sequence comes from Sceloporus undulatus, assembly GCF_019175285.1. Lineage (NCBI taxonomy): Eukaryota > Metazoa > Chordata > Lepidosauria > Squamata > Phrynosomatidae > Sceloporus > Sceloporus undulatus. The sequence continues at coordinate 180,417,523 of NC_056524.1, forward strand.
CCATATGTGGCTTTCAGCTTATGCTGAAGCAGTGCTGTTAAAAAAAAAAAAAGAATGATGAGAGTGCCACGCTGTATGCACAAGCCTCATTGTTTTCAATGGGTTTTAAGCATACACTTTTTTTGCCTTGCGCAGGGGTGGGTGGGGGGTCCGGAATGGATCTCCTGCATAAGGGAAGGGCCCACTGTACTTGAGAGCTTTAAAATACAATTTAATCTATGATTAAAACACTTACCTGTAAAACATTGTTCTGTTACTTTCTTCCCTCACTAGACACATACAGTTAAGAAGACCTACTGCAGAGACATATTGAAAATAAGTGTCAGAGTGTTTTTAGTGTAAATATTTTACAATTGAGCTATCCACAGCTGATTGAGAAAATGCCTCTTGGATATTTTTTTTCATGGTTGTGCCTTCAGATTTGTACAAATATATGCTTACTGTACTGTAGCATAAAGAATGTCTTCTGGACTTTAAAATGTTTTAAAGTTATCATACAGTGAATTTACCCAGTATTTCTTTGCCTATCCACAGGTTAGGAAAGAAACACAGAAGTTAAGAGAATTTGAAGAAGGCCTTGTGAGCCAGTACAAGTTTTATTTAGAAAACTTGGAACAGACTGTGAAAGGTATGATGCCTGCTTGGACATAGGGTAATCAGCAAGAAGCAAACTACATACTTGAATTTCTCTGATACAAGTACGCAATGGAAAAGTGAGACATGAGGAACTAATGAACAATCAGAATAAAATTACATATTCAGGCATATTCTCCAGGCCAGGATATTTGGTCTGGTGACACTTCAGCCTCTTTGTGTTTTTGGTTCTTTCAAACTATTTACAACTTAAATTTGGATCATTATTCATGTTAATGACAAGAGTCAGTTCATCTGTAGACATTACAAGAATGATTCACTAATTTCTTCAGAAGTGATCAGGAGTAATGGAGGTTTATAATTTCTTGTAGCATAATTGAATTGTAGATCGACGCCATGGTCAAACTTGATCCTAATAGCCTGTCTTCCCCTAAAGCAGAATTGTTCTAAACATAACCTGGCTAGAGACTAATATATATAAACTGGATTATACTATTCAAAGATATATCCATGTTAGTCTGTAGAATCAGTATGTAGAGCGATCTTGTAGCGCCTTTGAGATTAACTAAAGGAAAGAATGTAGTGAATAGGGTGATTTTCAGTCTTACCCATTGTTTCCACATGCATTTAACTGAGATGTATGGAGTCCCTGTTACTGTGCCCGGGGAAATAATTCAATAAAGAGAACTGCTAGTGTTTGTGCCTAGTTTTTGGACACTAATAAATGCTAAGCCTTCTTTCAAGCAACAGGGTGAAATATTTCCCAGGATACAGAGGATGTGCTTTTTTCAGCAAAATCAGATGTGTATGGGTGTTCTCTTCCCACTGCAGCCTCTTGGGCACCCAAATCCTATACCAGAGGGCTGGAAAACCCTCTGGATTTGGTTGTAAAATCACAGAAGAGTGGGAGAAGTTCTGTCATGCTGCATCACTTCAACATTGGATTTTGGCCATCATTGCAAGGGGGAAGTTAGGAAGAGAAGCCCATCGGTAGTTGCATCCTGTGATGTCATTCTGCTAGACAAGCAGAGCACACTCTGATGGAAGGAATATCTGTCCAGCTTTCAAGGAGTCCCACTCTTTCTCAGCCTGCCCCCTCTCTTATACCATAGCTCAATCCCTTCAGGTGGATCCCTCAACCTTTAGAAGAGAATTTTCAGGAGGCTCTAAACTATTTCTGGAGAAAATAGAAATGGGGAAGCCATTTCACAGGTGTTGCTTTAGATATAATACAGTGAGTATTTAAAGGATATGATTGTGTGTGTCTTAATAGGTTTTTGCACAAAAAATATTAGTAATTAGAAAATATAGCAAGGGAAAATACTCAGGTTTTGCATAATGTTTCATTTAGACTGGAAGCAAAGGAAATTGAAGAAAAGTAATGTGGTATCACTAAAAGCGTACAAAGGCCTTGCAGAGGTTGCAGTGAAATGCCTGTGTGAGCTGCTGGTGGCCTTGCCTCACTTCAACTTCCACAACAACATTATTGTTCTGATTGTTCCACTCATGAATGATGCTTCAAAGCAGGTAGGTATCTCATATCAGCTGTGAGAGCAGTGGTGACTATCATGATTTGACTTTTTAAGCAAAAACTATGACTTTGAAATTTCCCAGGTTTCTGAAATGTGCTGTGATGCAGTAAAGATCCTCTTCAAGCAGGATAAACTAGGCTTTGCCTCACTTGGTGTGGTGAAGGTGATTTCTGGGCTTGTGAAAAGCCGAAACTATGATGTTCGACCAGAGGTAAGCTTCTGGATCTGGCTTTTAAAGTGTTTTGCTCCCCCCTTGCATAATTTCCTTTTTGATGTACCAGCAAACATACTCAGAAGCTTTCTAGTTGTGTCTAGATTATTTGTGTTCTTTCCTAATTATTGGCAAAATGGCAGCTAGGGAGTTCAGTGTGAGAGAAGGAATGTGCATGTCTTAAATAATCTTAAAATATTTTTAACACAATCTATTTTTACTAACTTGAGAAATAAATATTTTTTATTAACTTTAGGTGTTAATGACACTACTTCATCTAAGAATTAAGGAAGTAGAAGTAAAGAAAGATGCAGAAGATATTGCACCAAAGAAAAAATTTATGTCCTATAAAGAAAAAAGGAAAAATCTCTCAAGGATGCAAAGAAAGGTATTTTTAATGCCGTGCTGGGCAAACATCATTGGAGGTTGATCAGCAAAGGAATTTGTAGCTACTTTGTTAGTTCTGGCTGCATCAAGTGTTTCTTGGTGCAAGGGCGCCCGAGTTTCTTCCTTGCAGCAAATCCCTTTTGATTTCAAGAGGACTTGCAAAAGCAATTTTTGTAATGATCTAGTGAGGGGGGATGCGGTGGCTCAGTGGTTAAGATGTCAATTCTGATGATTGGAAGGTTGCAAGTTTGACGCCATACAGTTTGCTGTATGATGAGGTGTGCTCCTGTCACTAGTCCCAGCTTCTGCCAACCCAGCAGTTCAAAAGCATATAAATCCAAGTAGATAAATAGGTACCACTTCGGTGGGAAGGTGACAACGTTCGGTGCAGTCATGCTGGCCACATGATCACCAGAGCAGTCCTTGGACATCGCTGGTTCTTCAGTTTAGTAACAGATGAGCACTGCCCCCTATAGTTGGTTGCGACTAGACATTCATGTCAAGGGACTACCTTTACTTTTAGTGAGGGTGAAGCTGTATTTGAGAACATTTACTTGAGAAAATCCACTGAATATGCTGAAATTTCTTTAACCATTTTTATGGCCCTTTATATTCAGAACTTTGGGCAAATCTGCCAGCACTGTAAACTACAGCTTTGTTTGTTGAATTGACACCAGTTATCCCTTGTTTGTGTGTTTCAGGGTAGATTTTTAACCTGAACAAATTTTCCTTGTATTATTGAAATTGTTTCAGTTGAACTGAAAATAGTGCCCAGTGTGTTTTTTCGTATCCTCAAAGGCTAGTCCTGGAGGACTGCATGATACCCCACCCCACCCAACCCCATTTTTATGGCAAACAAAGAGCAATACCTGCAGGAGGAGTGATTCACTATTTAAACAAGTTAATTAGCTTTTAAAATGGTCCTCCTGGTACTGTTTAAAATTGTTTAAAAAGTCATCCACTTTTCCAAACTGGAAGTGGATTTGTGGTATTTTTTGTTTGCGATGTTGCCTGGATAGGGAACTGGCCCTTGGACCTGTCAAAGTTGTTGACACCAAAACTTATTTTCAGTATGAAGGATGTGGGGAGGTGAAGCGCAGCTTGTGGAGAGCTGGGAGAAAATGAAAATGGCCACCTCTGTTTAGTGTATAGGAAATATTTCATGTGAAAAACTTAATTTTGTCAATATTGCAAGAATGTTTGTTGCCTTATACAGTAAAAGATTTGTGCATTTTTATAGTGGAAGAAAGCAGAAGAGAAACTGGAGCGAGAACTCTTAGAAGCAGAAGCCTCAGAAAGTACAGAGAAAAAACTGAAACTGGTAACTTTTCCCCTGCATGTATATGGTGTGGTGTTAGATTTTACTTATTACACTCTAGTAAAATAAGAGCAGATTCTGCAGAACTTAGCCTTTGCTCTTAAATGCTTCATTAAAATGCATAATTAAACACCTAATTAGGAATTTTGGGGTAAATCTATATTACTCATAGCTTTTGCTAATTACAGTAGTTTAGAGAATGTAAGACTGCAATAAAAGAGTTGTGGTTTGTTCATTCTGAACAATTCAGTAATTGTTGGTTTTCAACATTATGAAGTATTGCAGCGCTGATTATATTATGGCCATCACCGTTGTCACTGATGATGCTGAAAACCATTAACTAGGACCTGATATTGCTAAAAATAACTGCATTGCTTGGGATGGGATGGCAGGATTGAATAAAATACAAAGTGAAAGCTTAATTAAAATGAACGTCATAATATTCCATGAATTTTCATTTGTCTGGCTTTTCTCTACAGCACACAGAAACCTTGAATATTGTATTTTTAACTTACTTCCGAATACTGAAGAAAGCACAAAAGTCTCCCCTCTTGCCTGCTGTGTTAGAAGGTCTTGCAAAGTAAGGATTTCAGAATAATTTTGTGTTGTAGTCTAGTGAGTTGGGACATCACAACAAGCCAAAATTGTGAAGTGTGTGTATGACTGATTGGCCCTTTTATTGGTGGGCATCTGGGGTGGCCCAATTCACAGATTGCTTAAGTGAGCTAATTTCTTCTTGATTTTAAATCTTTTAAATGTCCTCTGAGGCTGAGAGTGGCCCAGTGTCACCCACTGGGTTTTTATGCTTGAGATTGAACACTGAGATTGAAAGCCTGGTGCCCAAAGTCGTAGTCCAATGCTCAAACCACCACTATGCTGGACTTCTCTCATCCCTGTGAAAATCCACTCATTCATTATCTAGTGGAGATAGTGTGGTGTAGCTTTTTGAGTGTTGGACTATGATTTTGGAGACCAGGGTCTGAATCCCTGCTCAGGCATAGAAACTACTGGGTAACCTTGTGCAAGTCAAATACACTTAGCATCAGGGAAGGCAAAGGCAAAACGCCCTCTGAACAAATCTTGCCAAGAAAACTCCATGATAGATTTTTTTTAGGGTTGCCGTAAGTTGTAAATGAGTCAGAAGCACACAACAACAAAAACAAACATTACCTAGTGGCTATGAACCAGGCTACATCCAGCTAACAAGGGTTTAATTTACTACTTAGAATGGCAGAAAGTTATGGCCTGTTACAGACTGCCAAAATAAAGCTGCTTCAGGTCTCTTTGGAGGTATGCTGTTTAAATGATACATGCACCCTAAGAATCCGGAAGCTGCAGCAAAGCTGCACTCCAGTGCTTAGGAATGGAGTGTGGCTTTGGCACGACCTCCGGACTCTTAGGACCCATGCATCATTTAAATAGCATACCTCCAAAGAGACCCGAAGCAGCTTTATTTTGGCAGTCTGTAACAGGCCTATGTAAGATCAGAAGGCATACTCTTGGCCAATCAAGCTTTCTGTAGATATAGAGGTGCTAATACATCTGGAACCTTCAGAGGTCAGGATACCAAAGTTTTACTGCCTTGGTCCTCAGGGTGCTGTCAGTCTGTGCTTTAAAGATCTCTTGTTAGGATACTGACCTTTGGCACAAGGAAGGTTGGTAGAGAATGATCCCAAAGGGTCAGAATCCCGCTTTTTTAGCCATGGGGAAAGTCTACAAAAGTTTTCTGTAAGTGGCAAGACTGTTTTATGACAATTGGTCATAAAATGGTCAGGACAAATGGTGTGTGATGAGAAAGCTACTGCAGATACTTGAAATGAATGAAAATTGAAACAAAGTGTTTTGTGTTTCCCTGAATATTTTTTTTTAAATCATGTGTTTCATTCTTTTTTATTTTTAGGTTTGCTCATCTCATAAACCTGGAATTTTTTGATGATCTCTTGCTTGTTTTGCATTCACTCATTGTGTCAGGAGTAAGTTTAATATCCTATCTAATGAGGGAAATGACTTTGGTTAGTGTCCAGGGTGGACAACTTGTAGCCATCCAGATGTTGTTGGAGAGTAATTCCTGTCATCTTTCACTGTATTGGCTAGGACAGATGGAAATTTCAGTCCAGTAACATCCACGAGTGTTCTCAGCCAAGATTACATTCTTGTATATCAGTGGTCCTTTTTCTTGGCTGGGAGTGGAGGTGGATAGCCTAATCTCTTCCCTCTCCCAAAAAATGAGATTGCCCTTTCTTAACTGCTAACAACAGTAGGAAAAGTGATGTATATGAATTGTCAGGAATGGGATGTGTACCTGTAGGCAAATGAAAAGGACACAGCTTTGTGATTTCTTGTATTTCTAGGCATTAAGCCACAGAGAAAGCTTGCACTGCATTCTTTCCGCTTTCCACATTTTATCTGGTCAAGGTAAGAGTATTTGTTTGTAGAACAAGTTTGGAATGTGTTCAACATAAATGCTATTGTTTTGGTGGACAAACTGATATGCCAGTTGTGCCCTTTCCTGGAAGTAAGGGACCTAGAAACTGTAGTGCATGCACTGTTAACCTCATGACTCGATTTCTGCAATGCATTCTACATAGGGCTACCCTTGTACCAAGTCCAGAAACTAGTTAGCACAAAACATGGCAGCCAGGCTGATCATTGGTAAAACTAGAACTGAAATCTCTTCAATAGTTGCCTATTGGTTTCCAGGCACAGTACAAGGTGTTGATGATTACCTTTAAAGCCCTACATGGCTTAGGTCCAACCTATATAAGGGATCACCTACTTCCGTACAATCCGCCCTGTACCCTCAGGTTCTCTGAGAGTAATTTATTGCAACCCATAAAAACCAGACTAACGGCAGCCTCCCAGAGGATGTTCTCCGCTGCCACTCCCAGACTATGGAGAGCCTTGATGGAGAAGATCCGTCAAATAACAAGCCTAGACAGCTTCAAAAAAGCTGTCAAGACGGATCTCTTCCGGCAGGCCTTCCCAGAATAGTTCAATCTAATTTCTCTACTCTCCCTACTTTACGTAACCACTGCCTCTACTAGAAAATTGCTGTCATTTGAACAGGTTTAATTTTTAAACGGTATTGTATTTAATCCTGTTTCAAAGGGGGGGGTCAGTTTATTTATTGAAAGAATGTATTATTCCAACATATTCTAGTCATGTAAACTGCCTTGACTGCTGCAGCAGAAAGGCTGGGTATAAGAATGAAGTTTATTTATTTATTATAATTTATTTGACATAGATGTAGTATTTTCATTTTATTTTTTTATTTTTTTGTAACACTCTGGTCCCTCTTGATAGCCAGCATAATGGAGCAGATTCTAAGGAGCTTTCAGAAGGGAGTTTTCATTGTGTTGTTAGATAGGATTGTATTTTCATTTGTTTTCTTTGTTCTTCACATGAGCTCTACTTGAACATTTGGAATGTATTTTATACAAATACAAATAAATGTTCTACAAATAAATATACTACAAAGATTTCAGTCCCTGGTGTTCTTGTCACCAGTGGAAATTAAGCCATGTAGCCACTTAGGAAAATACAATGTTTACTAATTATTGTAGCCATAGAAACAAACCTGTTTAACTGATATTATTTTGGGCAGGTGATGTCCTTAACATCGACCCCTTGAAGTTTTACACACACCTTTACAAGACATTGTTTATGCTACATGCGGGTAATTACTGTTTTCAGTATTTTGAGTATTGATGGCTTTTGAAGGGATATGGGTAATTGAAATGGCTTTGTTGTTTAACACCACAGGTTGTGGTTGTCTTTCAGTAGTTAAGAAAAAAGTATTGAATTCTTTTATTCTTTGTGTGGTGGGTGGGATGAAAAGTCATGGTTTCAGTTAATCTAGGAATGAGAAAGTGTGTTTTCAACCCATCTGTAACAGAATAGAAAGCAGATTTCAAGGCTTCAGCAAGCAAGTAAACTTGAAAAATATCCCTCGGGTGAATCCTTAGTGGAATTTTGCAGTGTATCTTCACTTGTACGATAATGCTTTTGATACTTAACTGGTGATTCTTACTTGAATAAGTTAAAAGGACAGCAGGAATAGGGGGTGCCTTAAGTTTATTGTTGATATACTTGCAGTGTTTTGATTTCTTTGTGCTTCAGGTGCTACAAATGAAGATGTAGCAATTATGTTGCAGTGCCTGGATGTGATGTTCACTAAGCGTCGGAAACAGGTGTCCCAGCAGAGGGCTCTTGCTTTCATAAAGCGCCTTTCTACACTAGCTCTCCAGGTCCTTCCAAACTCCAGTATTGGTATCTTGGCAACCAACAGAACATTAATGCATGTAAGTTCCCAATAGCATGGTTGAGATCTGATAAAGTTGTGAATACAGTCCTGTTGAGTTCTGCAATGTCTAAGCTTTGCGTGAAAGCTCACACAGTTCTGCATGTTGTATTTTAACAATCAAAGGTACAAGCAATTGTTGGGAAACCTGTGGCCCTCCAGATGTTTTAAACTATGAAGGGATAGAGGCTTTGGCTTTCAGGAGATCTTGGAGGGCTACGTCCACTTCCACACCAAAACTCCCACATTTCCTCCCCAAATACCCTCTAGGTGACATGGGGGCATTTTCAATCTTAATGTCATGTTAAGATTTTTAAGGAGCCCCTGCTTCTTGGTAGAAACAAGAAATCTTTTCAGTGGGGACCTCTGTTCTTTGGAATTCCTCCTTTAGAGAGGTTGGCTGGGCCAGGCCAGTTCTGTCTTGACCTTCTGAAAGTTCGATAATCACAATATTTCAAGAAAAACCTGTGAGCCGATGCTAATTATTGGCTTTTAATCAAAGGTTGGAATATTTTAATTGCTGCTGTTTGAAAATGGTGGTTTGGATTTTGGTTTTAAATTATGTAAGTTGGACTTCATATGGAATTATTTGGTTATTATGCTTTTTTTCATTGTACGGAATTAATGTGAGACACCATTGTAGAATAAACGTGTGGGATAGAAATAAATCATTTGTGTGATGTAGTAACAAAACATTCCTGCAGTGTGATGAACAGATGATTCACACATAAAATATTCCTACCTTGTTTTGAAAATTGCTGGAGCATCTATGAAGACTAGTAAGTTGCAGTTTACTTTGTACTAGATCAGAGGTTCCCAAAGTTTGCTCTTTTGGGTATTTGGAGTTCAGCTCACAGAGACTACAGCCAGCTTGGCCAGTGGTGGGGATTCTGGGAGCTGAAGTTCAAAACATCTGAAGGACCAAAGTTTGGGAACATCTTAATCTTTAACAGGTAACATGCATCCAGTAGGGCACATATGTGTTTAAGGGCCTTAGTTGATCAGTTTTTATGAGGGAGATTAATTTATTTTGCAAGAAAACATAGCAAAAAGCACATAATCATTGTCCCATTTTACATGGAATTTACTCTTTTTAATTTATCTTGGTTGATATTAAAGACATTTCCGAAGTCCGACCTTCTCTTAGACAATGAATCTCAAGGAAGTGGACTTTACCTTCCTGAGCTGGATGAGCCAGAATACTGTAATGCTCAGAATACTGCACTGTGGGAACTGCATGCTTTGCAGGTGAGTGGCACAGGACTTGCCTTCTTGGAGAACATCTTGAGTTTCACACATTATTTTGAACTGCTGAAATATTTCAAGACTTCTATTTTTTAATGTGGCTTTTTAGGTTTTTTAGGCCATAAGTATATACAGTCAGCCCTCCACATTTGCGGTATTAATATGTTTTGCCTAGGAATTTCTAGGTCCTCCTGTTACCCATGCTGGTTTATATAAATTTTGGAATCCATGATAACCCTTAATGACCCCTGGATGAACTCTAGCAGCCTGTCCTCCATTACTGGCAAAGCGAGAGGACATGTACACCTCCCCTAAGGGAGCACTCATATTAACATCTCAGAGGGTCCGGGGAAGTCGCATGAAGGGATTATCTCAAGGCTGGGAAGAGTAAAAGGATTGCCTTCCCTGAAGCTATCAACCTCCTCCTCGAACCTATTGTCCGAGTGGCATAAGCCCTTTATACTATCTAAAGCAGACATCCAGGTGAAAAGAAAATCTTTAGAACACCTTTGTTTCGGCCAAGCCAGCCTCTTTGCCTCAGGCCAGATTTGGCCTATAAAAAGTCCCCACTTTGGCTGCTCAGCACGCCATTTCCAAGTCACTCCACGTCAGTCAGACCTCTGTTCTGGTAGCCGGCATTTCTGCTCACTCCCAGGTTGCGGAGCAGACTTGTCTCACTGTCCAGCACCCCATTTGCTCCCTGGAGGGAATCTACATTTTGGTAAGCATCTCCATTAGTAACGCCTGAAATCTGTTCCCATTTTCCAACCCTAATTTTCCTGAGTCCTGAGTGTGTGTGTGAGTGTGTGCGCAACGCATGTGTTTTCCCCCGTTTTAATAAATTAGACATTAGTTATTAATATCCGTCTCAGCTTTATTTATTGGGATCCCCTGGTCTACTCCGTATACATATCGGGAGACGATTCTGCAAGGGCCGTCGTAGCAGGCCCTCCTCTTGCAATATTTGAGCTAATAACAATAATAATAAAATTCCCCTAAACGGACCCTTGGCTACACTCCAGCATAACTCTGCTGGAAATTGACCATAGAGTTGTGCTGGAGGACTTGAAGATTACCAGAGAAAACATTTCTCTAGGCATTTATAGGTCCTCCAGCATGATTCTGTGGTCAGTGTTTGGCAGATGTTGACTACTGAGTTGCACTGGAGGATCTAGACTTTCCTAGAGAAGTGTTCTCTCAGGTAAAAACATAGTGGGTTTTTTATTTGCATTTTATCACTTTTACGGGGTCCTGTGCCCCCAGGCCCAGCAAATGTGGAGAGCCAACTATAAGCAGACATTGTTGAAAAATAATTTGGGTTGTATAAAATTGAACTAAACAACTGCATAATTTATTCATGGGTGTTGAAATTGGCATTTATGGAGGGGTAGACCATGTTTGTTTTTGTTACAATCCTTCTTCCCTCTCAGCATCTTTAATCAGCTGCTTCCAGCTATTTTGGTCAAATAGCAATCTTCATTGCATTCATATAGAAAAAAATCACAGTGCTCGCTATCTGCGTTGAATGTTTATTTAAGCAGGCTTTTAATTGTTAAGCAGGGAAGGTTTTTATTTATTTGTGTGGTTTTATCTGTTTTTAACTTTTGTGTGGCTTTTAAAGTTTTTATAGCATTTTATGTGGAACTACTATAAATGTGGAAAAAATTGTTTTTAAATTTTTATTGTAAACATTTTTTATTTACTGTTTTTGGAAGCTGCTTTGAGTCGTATTTTGGGAGAAAGGCACTATAGAAATTAATTAAATAAACTTTTTTTCAGAGGCATTATCATCCAGTTGTTCAGAAATTTGCAGCTCATCTTGCAGCTGGTGCTCCAGGTGAAGGATCACAAGCTCTTGGGCATGAATTTAGCAGGAGGTGAGAGAAATGTTTTATTTATTATTTGGAAGAATGATAAAGATTCACTGTAAAAACATTTAAGTGGCTCTGATGTTTTGGGGGCTGGAATAGAAGCTAATTCACTGATGTAAGGCCGGTTACTCTGATCTAGCAGCCTGTTATCTCTCAGTGGACAGTCCTTTGGTTCTGGGAAACCCACAAAAAAGGCAGGAAAGCTATAGCTCCTTGTTTTCTCTATCTACAGACTAGTTAGTGATCATCACTTATTCTCATTAATAGACAAACTAATTTAAATGTTCTTTTCTTGAGTGAAAAGTCCCTTTTTAAATTCAGCATTAGCTTGGGGAGGGAATAGGGATAAGGGATCAGGTTGTCAAAAATCTTCCTAAATGTCAAGGATTTTATGGGGTAATCCTGGGGTTTCATGATTAGTGATGAGAAAAAGAGGGAGTTCTCTACAAGCAGCTGTTTAGATCTTCAGTCTGGATTCATATATTTAAAATGTAGTTCTTCATTTATTAAAAAAACATAGTTGCTTAGAGCTCACATAATCTGTAGTAAATGTTATTAATCTATAGTAAATGTAAAGATGAACTTTGTATTACTGCTACCACAGGTCACCTATGGAACATTTTGAGTCTTACAGTATGAAAGGAATGGCTTTCAATCCTCGTGTCCCATCAGTGGCTCCAAAGAAAAAGGTACTGTTTTTTTCCACATCCTTTTTTTTACATCACCACAGTGCTGCATAAAATGTAACAATTTAACTTAGTTTATAGTTGTATTCTTCCCATCTGTTTACAAGCTTATAACCATTGTTCGTTTCAGGGCAAATCTTTACCAGAGGAGTCATTTCTCAGTGAAGACTTGAACAAACTGTTGAAGGTTCATCTTGCAAAGTCTGCTGCCCAAGGTGCTGTGAATTTTGCTGAACACTTACAGGCATTGCCAGTGTCATAGGTATACTACAAGCCAATGCAAACTCAAAAAGAAGGAACTATACGAAAGAAACAATTGACTTTTTCAACAAAAAATTCAAATACTTTCCCTTCTGTGGATGCTGGATTTTCCAGAATGAAAAAGCCCATAAAGGAACAGGACCATGTGTTTTGGAGCTACATTGGAGTTACATTTTAGATTGTTGAAGAATTCAGGAATGATGAATATCGTTTTAGTATTGATGCTTGTAAAGCTGTTCAAATTTGCTTTGACTTGTGTATAATGTTGTACAATTCTCCAGTACAAAGTTATACTTTTCTAAGAGGGAATATTTTAAAAATGGTTGCATCCTGGAAATCTCTTACCACTGTAAATAATTACATATAGCTTTTAAAAAGATGTATGTTTTTGGGCTAAAGTTTTTTGTTTGTTTGTTTGTTTATTTGTTTGTTTTTGTTATTTTATACTAGAATATTGCTAAATACTGTGTGGTTCCAAGTTTGAACAGTTGATTAAATACAAGACTTGCAAGGTTATCTACTCCCATTCAATACCAGTTCATGTTCATTTTCTTTTCATCATTTCATTAATTTAGATGGGATAAATAATCTGGTAAGGAGAATGCCAAAAAGCATGCCCTATTAGCAAAATATGTTAACTTTAAAAATTGCCAAACAAAATTAAATTTAGACTACATCCAGATTGACATAAAAGGAACACAGCACTAGTTTTAAAGTCTAATGTAACTTTTCATCCCAAATTGTCAGTCTGGTGTTATCGCAGCATGGATAGGATACCAGAAGTCACTCTCTTGTAGGATATTGACAGGCCCTATGTAGTGGTGGAGGCCCTTTTGTAAGCTCTAACAAGGGACATAATTGAAGTGTTGCATTTAGTCCAAGCACTGACTTTCCCCATCACTTGCCTAAATTCTTGATGGCAAAGCAATTACAATCTAGAATTCCCCTCAGGAGGGCACTGTTTCCATGTATATATGTAACCCCCCCCACACACACACACACGCCCCACAGCTGTGTTTCTTTTCCATCAGTAAATGTCTTTCTTTCTGCTAACAAACTATTTCTCTACCATTTCCTGGGACTAAAATAAACAAACAGTCTTTCCTGGATTGACATCTCAACCTCCCTTTCCTTTTAACTCCAAATACTCAGTTTAAAATAATTAGTTATATTTGTTTTCTTCCCTTCATGATAGCCTCCTACTGCTTCTTCATTGACGTGGAGGGTCTTTTTTATATGAGAGGTGGACAGTACATCTTGTAAGCAGTGAGAATTAAGCTTTGTAAGATATCCAATCTGATTATGACTTTACATTCCAATCAGGTTCAAACTGTTTTTTCAGAATCCTGCTTTCTTTGAACTTTACTTAAGTAAACACTCTCCTTTCTTGATTTATTCAACACAACGAGATTAGTCGACGGCAGGTGCATTGCTGTTGCTGAAGGTTCTGTGAAGCTTGTGTAAAGAGCTTACAGAAAAACCCTGAACTTGCCTTGTTTTTGTTGTTGTGTGCCTTCTGGTTGTTTCCAACTTAGCCGAACCTATTGCTGGGTTTTCTTGGCAAGGTTTCTTCAGAGAAGATTTGCCTTTGCCTCCTTCTGAGGCTGAGAGAGTGTGACTTACATAGGGTTACCCAGTGGGTTTCCATGGCTGAATGGGGATACAGACCCCAATCTCCAGACTCATAATTGTACACTCACTACACCACGCTGGCTCTACTTAGAAGCAAGCCTTATTCATTACAATAAGATTTTTGCAAAATTGATGACTGCACACTTAATTCTGAACTATAGTTAATGAAAGTAAGGCAACATCAGTGCTCAATTAATTCTTACATGCTTTATATGGATAATATTAAATTGCTTTTAACAGTATATTAACAAAAAGAAGAAAAGTTACAGCCAGTGCTATCAGCCTTATAAAAACATCCAAAGCCCACGATTTTGCAAACATATACAGATTTTTACAAGTACTTCTATGTAAACAGAAATGGCAAGATTTATACCAAAAAATGAAACTGAATTATCTAGTATGCTTTCTAAGTTTTCTAAGTTTAAAGGAATTTTTCTTTTAAAAAAAAAAAGACTGGCAACTACAGTAATAAGTGAAAATATTTTCAAAGTAGACTTTCTCTTTGATAATTACTTTGAGATTTTTTATTACAAACTTAGAAGTAAAACTCTGGCTATTTATTTTCTCAAAACACCCTTAATGTTGAGATATTAAGCATACAGATAAGTGTTTCCTGAATATACTTTTCAAAAAAATTAAACACATCTCCTCTAAACTGAGAAATAAGTAGATTTTCTTTTCTTTAAAGATATATAGAATTCTCTAAAGCAAGGCATGATAAATACATTGTACAGTGGCACATACCTTGGAATATTTAAATAAATAATTAATATTGTTTTAAACAGAAAAACAGATACACTGCATGACAAAATCTTGTTCCTAGTTACGATCACTGTCAAAATATCCATACTGACTACTGTACACTGACATTATTAAGAATGCAAATTCACCATATTCAAATTTGTGAGTTACCTACAGGTACCTACATCTACATAGAATCACATGTGTGTTTAGAAGGAACTTTTAAAAGTGCATCATGTTTATGGAACACACTTCAGAACATCCTCAATCTTCATTTTCCCTTAAGATGCTTAATTAAAATCTTTTGTTCTAAAAAAGGCAGAATTCTGTTTATTATGGACAATTTAAGGTGCTTGCTTTGTTCTCCTGCCGAAAGGTAGTGAATGTGAGCACAGAAGTGATAATTTACAAATTATTCCAGGGCATCTTTGTAAAGTCTCAAGCCCATGACTTCTTTGAACATTCACAGAACCGGCTCTTGCTACCACAAGCAGCTTTGGAATTGCACCTATATGGGTAGCCAAGTCCAACCTGGGCCAGCCAGTGCCCTATGAACAATTTTCTCCATTGCTGAAAAGTCTGTCTCTTATTTAGACATGATCCAGCTACAAATGAAAGACAGCTCAAAGAAGAGGGCAAAGGAATGGATTCATTTCCACCATTTTCTCAGCTTCTTTAACTTCAGTGTGGCTATTCTTCTTGAACTTGTAACTCCCTGGAATTGGGAAGAAACAATGTAAAGATTAATTTCCATCTGAAATTCGGTTAGGTGGAGAATTCAGACCTTTGGAGAGTTCCTTTACAAGGTTGTGAGCAGTTTTTATAAACAAAACTCAGTACTGGTTGACTAAGTAAATGGACACCTCCAGTCTCAAGCTGCTGGCTTATGGAGATAAACCCTTATGTTGTGGATTGCTCCTCCAGTCATCCAAAAATAAGCATTCATAGTAAGTCCAACCTCTCAAACTAACCCATAGTTGGCTTAAAATATGGGAAACTGAGAAAGCATTAAATAATTCAGCAACAGGCTCCCCTTGAAACAAGATGAAATATCACTTGGATCCGGGGTGGGCAACTGTCAGTGTTGGTGGGGTGTGATCTTGGAGGGCCACAACCCTATGCCAGAAAGCCTGGATCAATTCTTTTAAACAAAAAGTAGGCCCAAGGTATGTCAAATTTGGCCACCCACCCCCAGGGAGCACTGGGAACAATTAAAATACTTGGATGTTTTGCACTTTCTTCTCCCTATTTGTTGCTTCTCACATATACCCCTTCAATGCAAGATGAGTCTTGGGATTACAAGACAGTACTGTTACTGGGGATGAGGCAAACTCTTGTCAGTCATGAAGTGGCCATCACCATCACATTGTCAACTATCAAACCCTAAAACAGAATCGCTTTGTTAATGGAAGGTGCCTTCACTGGCTGGAATCCTCTTAGGGATATACACAGATGTAAATGCATACGTTTTTGAGGAGGTAGGTATTGCATCATCTGTGGATACCGCCAAAAGACCCTAGTGAATCTCAGCAGATGTCATCAGTCTGCATCTGGCTACTGTAACACAGCCAGATGTTTCTACTCGATGTTATCCTCCCTAAATCTATTAAAGTCACAAAAAATCCATAGGAATAAAGGGCAATCTAACTTGGTCATGGAAATACATTATCTTAAATCATCGCTGCTGACTTCAGTAAGGCTCCATAATACAATTTTTCTATGGTCCCTTTTTGGGCAGGGATTCATTACTCTACATTGCTAGAGCATAGCAACATTTATGCAGTTTGCATCTTCAACTTTGGAATGCCATTAATGTTGTTGTGTGGCTTCAAGTTGTTTCCAACCAATAGCAATCCTCGGGTTAAGAGTGGGTTTGCCAGTTACTTCCTCTGAGGCTGAGAGAGTGTGACTTGCCCAAAATCACCCAGCAGCTTTCCATGGATGAGTGAGGATTCAAACCTTGGTCTTCCAGAGTCTAACACAGATGACAGTGAAATAGTGTGTGCTATTAATGGCACAATGCCAATTTCAAATAGTGTATTAATTGCTGTAGTGTTTGAGAAACCTGTATGATATACCATGTTCTATCAACTACAGTTGAGGAAAACAGAACTATTCCATTTTCTGCCATTAAGAGTTCAGCTGACATTGTCTTTCCTTGAACTCTCTAGCGATAGCCTTTCCATTTGCCTGATAGATTAGAATTCCAGGTGGTGATTTTGAGGAGTGTAACTTAAGGTAACTGGACTTGCTTCTGTCATCTTCTTCCTCATCCTTTTTGCCTGGTTCTCTCTCTTTTTTTAAAGATTGCAAAGAATTATACAGTACTACTATATTTTTAAAGTACTCTGGGAAGAATGAGTTAAAATGCTTTATGCTTTAAATCATCTCCTACCTGAAAGTAAAACTCTGCAGGTTACTCCATAGTGTCACTGAAAGTCAGACTGCAAACTGTCTTGTCATCTCTGCTTGACAGACCTTCTGAAGATGATTGTAGAGGTGAGGTTATAAACCCTCTGTATTGCTTACTTGATTTAGTTAATTTCTTAAGTTCATTAGCAAATGAAATGCCTTTCCTTTTGTCATCTCGACCTGTCTATAAATAAAATAAAATAAAGCAACAGAGATAGTCAAGGGAGAAGGAAATGATCAGCTTGTTTCTTTGCTCACTGTATATAACAGACTTAACAGCAACCAGAATTCACTTATGGTGTACCATGCACACACACACATGCGTGCGCGCATAGCACACACACCATGTGCACATAAGTAAAGAAAGCATGTGGTGGTTGAAATACTACATTGGGCTGGAAAACCTAATTTTTACAGCATAGTTCTGCTGGTCTATTCCTTCTGCCCCTGAGAGAAGCAGTAAACTAGCATATACTAGAGATTCAGGAGGGTGACATCTGTTCTCCTCTCACTTTTTTGGAACTGCAGACAGATGCTGCCCTGGCCCTTCTGGCCTTCCCTATGCCAACAGCCCCCATGTCTTTGCTCCCAGGATTCCTGGGAAAAAGAAAGACATCTGGAGAAGACAGGTACTTACATGAGCATCATGCTCTTGCTGACACAGATGCTGGCAGATTTCCTTTGGAGGTTTTTTTATTTGCAGAGGATGGGGGAATTGGTGCAGCCTGTTGAGGGTATGAGTGAGATGAAATTGGCCCTTCTGCCAGGATCACTTCTGCCACAGCATAAACGCAATGGATAATGCCTGCATCCAACCCAAGTTATTCAGGCTGGAATTCTGTAGGAGCTGCCAGTTCAGCTTCAGAAATCAAAGGTGTCATTATCTCAACCACTCATGTGGATATTTGTGGATTTTAGAATACAGTGCATCCGCGTTATGTGCAGGCGTGCTTTACGCGGTCTTGAGCGTATGTGCTCAAGCCACGGGGACTACACGGGGCGGAAGGGGTGGTGCGTCCCATTCAATTGAATGGGTGCGCGCGCCCGTGGCGCCCCGTGTGCCGCCATGCACGAGCCCCATTGTTTCCTATGGGGCTTGAGCATAGGCAGAATTCGCCTTGTGGGGGGGGGGGGGGGGCGGAATGGATCCCCGCGTAAGATGAGGGCCGACTGTATTTTGGTTTTTGGAATTACAGATAAGGGAGACTCAAACATGTATAGTGTTGTGAAAACTGGATAGTGAAGAAAGCAGAAAGGAAGAGAATCAACTTATTTACAATGTGGTGCTAGGAGAGAACTCTACAGATGCCATAGATAAACAGAAAGCTAAATAAATGGGTCTTAAAGCAGATTCAAGCCTGAACTCTCACTAGAAACAAGGATGACTGTTCTGAAATTGCTGTACTTTGGACTTCTCACGGGACCATGGGATCCATTAGAAAAGACAATAATGCTTAGTAAAGTGGAAGGCAGTAGGAAAAGAAGGCTGCATTACAGGTGGATTGACTCAAAGAAACTACAGCCCAGAGTTTACAAGACATGGGCAGGGCAGTTGATAACAAGGTGACTTGGAAATAATCTCATTCATAGGGTCATCACAAGTCAAAACCAACTTGATGGTAATTACCAGTAGTCCTGCAGAGGCATTTCACCAGTGTGATTTGAGGCTGTACTAGTCGTTCTAATTTGTTCCAGCTTACTAGAACTTGGTGGGCACATGTCCAGCCTTCATCCCACTCCCATGACCAGCACAGTCATGGAAAAGCTCCCAGATGAAAACTGGATCCACTGGTGCCTGCACAGGCTTGATCACATCTACTCTCCCTCTCTGGCAGCCAAAAATCTATGATACATACAGCAAATGCATCCTCCTCTGATGGCTCTCAATCATGGTATATACTGTTACTGAACTAAAATGGTAAAGCTTATCTAAATTCTTCAGGAATTTTCTTACCTGAACCTGTTCTTTAAGTTTAAGGATAAATTTCCCAGCTCCCTTCCACCTGTTCTGAGCCTGAAACACACACTCTTGATCGGAAAGAATCCTCTGAGATGTTTTGGGTGTTGAGGACTTTTTGCTTGCTGGATCTTTTGTCACTTCTTCCAAGAGGACATAATCATTTGGGTTGGGATTGTTCAGAATACTGTAGGAGTATTTGGCCTTGCATAAAGTCTATTTAAGAGAATAAAATTGAGACAAAACCAAAAGCTACTTAGCTTCCATTTATATATCAGGCAAATCTCATCTAGTGCAAGCTGAAGAATATGTAGAATAAATGACTGAACTATTAATGTGACAGTTCTCCACAACAACCACTATATAATCCTAAACATATTACAGTACAAGGTTGATGCTGTGGGTAGAAATGTAAGAGGACCTGACATTACTTGGAAAAGATTCTTGGCCAGTGGCTATGGGACTGAGTGAGTACACAGTTTAATGACCAGCAAGACACAGAAACAGACCATTTACATGGCTGGCTTATCCTTTTTGAGCTTCAGGCAGGTGGTCAAACTCTGTATTGCTCCATATAGCTTTTGATTTAAAAATCTTTTAAATGTATTTTTGAAGTTATATACAATGGCCAAAATTCTGAAACAGGAGACACAGTTACAAAAGTAGCTATGATGGTCTCCTGTTTGCCTGGCCCAAACCCACCTTTCTTCAGTGGTGGTTGGTCAAACGCAGCCATTTCCTGGCTGATGGAGAACAGGGAGCAGCAAACATACACCCAACTCTTCTAAAGCTGGACACATAATAATAGGCATCTGCAGGAACCTCCAGCGGTCCTATGGAAGTACCTGGAGATGGGCACTTGTCTGTTTGCCTCTCTCCACCAACCAGGAAATGGCTGGATTTGGGGAATGTTCTGAGAAAAGGTGTGTGTGTGGAAGGGGGGGGATTTTAGCTATTGTATGGTTGATAGTGAATTCCAACTTCTGCAATGACCAACAAAGGGGATTGTGATGTCCTATGTCTGACATACACCACTGTAATTCATCAAGTGGATGCTAGCCATTATATTAAAAAAGGTAGTGATGTTAATCTGTTTTAGCATAAAAAGACATAAAGAATTCCAGTTAACTAATTTCCCCAGTTAGTGTCAAAGGTGTCTTTTATGTCTTTTAATACCTAATATTGTAAATTGCTGTGGTGGTTGGAAAATCTATTCCTGTAACAAGAACAACGACATCAATCTTCTATGGACTCTTCCATCTTACCAGAAGTCAGTGTGGTGCTTGGGACATGGCAGTCCTGAAGCTATGCACCCTACCTGCTGGATGACATCCTGGGCTGTGCTGAAGCGAGGAGCTTTGATGACCGTTCGTGGCTGTTCTGGAGAAACATCATGAACTTGCACAAAGAAGCTGTCATCATCAGAGCTAGCAACTGTATCATCCTTCTCTTCCTGAAAGAGATTTCTCCTGTTCAAGCTCTAGAAAAATATGAAGGGGGAAAAAGGTTTTTGAAAAAAAAATGTTTTATAAGGGAAGCGGTTACATTATTTAATAGGATGCAGATGTGTGTGCGTTGTGTGCTTCAAATCAGTTCTGACTTATGGTGACCCTAAGGTGAACCTATCATGGGGTTTTCTTGGCAAGATTTGTTCAGAGGAGGTTTGCCACTGCCTTTCCCTTAGGCTGAGAATATGTGACTTGTCCAGGTCAACCACCAGGTTTCATGGCTGAACTTCTCTTAAATATCTTCCCTTCTTGCAGATCCTAATGGTGTAAATGTATTGCTTCTGAATATAATATGACATGAAAAAATAATAAGAAGCCACAGATGGGGGCCAGGCCAGATCAGTTTTTCCCCTATTTGCACAGTGCTAAAAACAAAGGGAGGATGGACTTCTTCCTTTCTTCCCTATGCCTCCATAGATGGCAGATGCCTTCCCCTAAAATTCACAGTTCAAATGACAAAAGTTCAATGTATATGCTTTTCTGGGTAGAGGGGGTGGTTTATGTGTGGCTAACCATTTTCTTATGACTCAATGTTTCATTTTCAACTGACCAGAATGCCTTTCAACACACATCCAGGAGGCTAATAGAAAGCATCCACATATGAGGGTGGTGGTGGCATGCCACACATTGGTTTCACAGAAATGCTTAAGCAGGGTCTGAAGTGTAAAATGCAGCTGATGTTAGCTTCTATTCTCAACAGACAAAACAACAGCTTCTGTTTTATGTCAATCTTCCTGATCAGCTAGTTGAAAAATAAAGTAAAAAGATGATGGAAGCAATATACTGAAAAAACTATAAAAGGGTGACAGAATCAGTCAAAGAAGAATCTTTTGTCAATGAACCCACGGTTTTAGAAAGGGAAGTCTCTCAAAGCACTTGGGAGAAATAAATCATCAGAAACAAATGGCATATCAATAGAGCTGTTTCAAGCTACAGATACAGGACCCATTAAAACTGTAACTAAAATATGCCAACTATTATGGAAAACAAAGCAATGGCCCACAGACTGGTAATTTTCAATATACATTCCATTCCCCCCAAAAAGGGGCATTGGAGATTGCAGGAATTACTGGGCCATTGTATTAATCTCCCATGCAAATAAAGTGATGCTCAAAACTTTACAACAAACACTTTTACCATCTATGAAGTGAGAAATGCCAGATGTGCAAGCTGGATTCAGAAAACAAAGATGTGAGTAATCACATTGCGAACATATGTTGAATAATGGACTGCAGTAAAGAATTTCAGAGGAGAATCAGTCTATGCTTTACAGATTATAGCAAAGCCTTTGATTGATTTCGTTGTTACAGGAGCCCTGGTGGCGCAGTGGTTAAATGCCTGTACTGCAGCCACTCACTCAAAAACCATAAGGCTGCGAGTTCAAGACCAGCAAAAGGGCTCAAGCTTGACTCAGGCTTGCATTCTTCTGAGGTCGCTAAAATGAGTACCCAGAATGTTGGGGGCAAATTAGCTTACAGTTGTAAACTGCTTAGACACTGCTTAGGCGGTATGAAGCGGTATATAAATGAAGCTTGTTTATTTGTTGGTGTAGATCATGAAAAATTAAGGATAACTCTAAAGGAAAAGGGTGTGCTACAGCACTTTGATTGTCCTGATGTATAACTTATACTCTGAACAAAAGGCCACTGTCAGGACACAGTAAGGAGAAACAAAATAATTTCCTACTGGCAAAGGGGTCAGGGCAGGGCTGTATTTTATCACCCAATCTGTTTAATTTATATCCAGAACATATCATATGGAAAGATGGACTAGACTTGGAGGAAGGAGCCATGAAAATTGGAGGAATGAACATCCACAATTTATGATATGCAGATAACACTATACTACTAGGAAAAAATAGCAAAGAGTTAGAATGATTACTGAAGACAAGGAAGAAAGTATAAACCCCAATTTGCAGTTGAACATTACAAAAACAAAAATAATGACTATAAATGAATTTCAGCAGGGACCAATGTGAGCTACTATATCCAGAAAGAAAAATGAAATTCACAAATATAGGGTGAATGACACCTGGCTAAAGAAGCACATGTGAAAAGGAACTAAGGCGGGTTACAAACTGCCATTAGGGACGTCCTGAGGATGTCCCAGTTTGGAAAAGGGGCGTCTCTTCAGTCCGTACAAAATGGCAGCACCCTGTTCATACGGGCGCCGTCATTTTGACGTAACGGACGCTCTGCGTCCGCACGTGGCGCACCGGAAGTGACACCGTGAGTGCACCCTTTGGCACTCACGCCACCTCTTCCGGGGCCTAAGGAGCGCGATTTCCGCGCTCCTTCTCTGCAGCGTCCGGGAGCCACGCCGTTTAAAGGCTGCAGCTCCCGGACGCTGCAAGCGGCGGCGGAGCCAGACCACCGCTTTTCAGCAGTCTATAACCCGCCCATGAGTCGTAGTAAAATTCAGACTAAACATGAGTCAATAGTGTGAAGCAGTGGCCAAAAAAGCCAATACAATTCTAAGCTGCATCAATACATGCACAGTGTTTAGGTCAAGGAAAGTAGTAGTGCTTTCTGCTTTCATCCGTCCTTATGTTAAATACTGTCCAGTTCTGCACACCACAGTTGAAGAATGATGTTGACAAGCTGGAAGATGATCAAAGGTCTTCAAACCAAGCCTTATGAAGAACAATTTAGGGAGCTGGATATGTTTAGCTTGGAAAAGAGAAGACTAAGAGGTGGCCTGATAGCCATCTTTAAATATCTCATGGGATGTCAAACACAAGATGTAGTGAATTGTTTTCTGCAGCTCCAGAGACTAGAACATGATCCAATGGATTCAAATGACAAGAAAAGGTATCCCACCTAAACACTAGGAAGAACTTCTTTACTGTGACAACTATTTGTCAATGGAACAGACTACTTCAGAGAGTGGTGGACTCTCCTTCTTTGGATGTCTTTAAACAGAGGTTGGATGGGCATTCTTCCGAAGTGCTGTAGTTGTGTATTCCTACATGGAAAACGATTGGAGTGGATGGCTCTTGCAGCCCCTTTCAACATAGAATAATAGATTCTATCATTCTTTGACTTACATAACTTTAACATGGATGATGAAGACATCGAAATATTCCAAGCGCCCATCTGTGTCAGGCCATAGTTTGTCTGGTATTTTCATTCCTTTTGTGTAATTTTCAACTTGTCAAAAATGAACCTGGCCATTATTCCACTCCTCACACATTTAAGACTAGATTTTGCATGCTCTATTCCTATATATCTAAACTAAGGGGCTGAACAGACAGCCCATTCAAGGATGGCTTTATACCACCCCTGGAAGCACTGGGCTGGGGACAAGGCAGCTGCACGCCATGCCCCCAACCCAGTGCAAATTGAAGCTGTGAAACACAGCTTCTATTTGTGACCTAGAACAGGTGCCATAATCGCCGCCAAGACTTTCTCTACTGTGGCTCAATCATAAACCAAAATGGAGAATCAGAAAACGCCTACAACTTAGAAGGGCAGCTATGAAGGAATTTGAATACCAAAGTCAGGATTGTCCATGGCACTGCACTTCCATTTTCAATATGAGTTCCCATTGTCAGAGAAATGGCTGCTGCGCGAAAGCTTTGATGATGGGAGAGGAACGGGGTCACAGGAAACAAGTGTGACTGGCAATCACACCATCACAGTTTTTGGACAATTTAGCCACTTTTTAGCGATGGTAAGCCTCCGTGTGATAATCTCCTATATATAATTGTGAAAGTTGGATAATGGAGAAAGCTGACAGAAAGAATCAACTTGTTTGAAATGTGGTCCTGGAGAAGGTTTTATGGATACCACTGATTGTCAAAATGACCAATAAATGGGTCTCAGAGCAAATTAAACCCAAACTTTCTCTAGAAGCCAACATGACCAAACTGAGATTATTGTACTATGACCATATTATAAGATGGCATGATTCATTGGAATTATTATTAACATATATTTATAGAGTGCTACAAAGTTTGCACAGTGCTTTACATAGTAAGATTATAAAGCTTGATAAAGTGGAAGGCAGTAGGAAAAGAAGAAAAACACATTAGAGATTGATAGAGTCAATTAAGGAAGCCACAGCCCTGAGTTTGTAGGATGTCTTAGAGGTCTTCCATTCATGAACTCACCATAAATTAAACCTGACAAGATGGCAATTAATAACAACAACACAGTCGAAGTTCAACCTTCTAAGCCCCATTTGACTTCAGCTGGAAAGAAGTGCATGCACTTTACTGTTTTAATCAATGGGACTTAGACAACAGCCCATTTCAGACATTCATAACAAACACAGGCTTGTTAGGAAGCAACCCAACCCAGAGCTATATTCTGATTTCCTGGTGAATGTCTTCCATGATAAAAAAAAGTTTGCAAAGATGCATTTGTCACATCTGGCTTACATTTGTAAGATACCCACATAACTGTTAGAAAGTTTGATAAAGTCCCTTGATGAGCTTAATATATGTGTTTTCCAGATGTGACCATCAGCCATGAATAAGTCATCTGACAAGAGTTAATAATAAAACAAAAACAGCTAACTCAGTGGTCACATCCCGCAGAAGGTTCTGCATCAATTGGTGGGCTTAAGTATGCTTGCTTAATTCTGTGTTGGCTCTTGGTCCGTATGCATATGAACACAGGACACAATTCTAATTATAAAGGCATTCAGTAAGGAGCAGAGCAGAACTGCTTGTTATAATTTATTATGGGCATTAATAGACATTCTCAGAAGAAAAAAAAACCTGAATGAAAGATCACCGTTATACCTCTGTCCCCCCAGCCAATGTTTGGTTGCAGGGGTGTGCCCCACTACCTTCTTGTAGCCTTTCAATGTTGGTGGAGGGACAGGCCATTCTTTCTTCCTTTGGTGCGCAAGGGCAGCTGGACTACCCTTGGGTGCACTTTCCCAGCTGAAAGCGATTGAGGATGGAGCTGTGCTGAGGACCCTCCTGCAGCTGCTGCTGTTAGGCACTCAAACAAAAAGCTGGAGAGAAAGAACAGTTTCTACCTCTTCCCCAAGAAAATTCTGGAAAGGCTAGGGAGTATGTCTATACAGTTATAGCAGTCTGACACTGCTTTAGATGTCTTGTCTTTATCCTATGCAGTCCTGGAATCTATAGTTAGAAAGCTCTAGTCCACTCTCCTGAACAATAGCATAGTATTTTTCTAGCAGCCAATTCCATGCATTTTCCCAAGCTACAAATGCCAGGATTCCCTAGGATGGAGCCATGACAGTTAATGTAGCACCAAGCTGAAACAATGTGCAATGCTGACATAAGCTTAGTCTCCAGTGGCATGCTAACTGGATCTCAGCCATAAAGACATATTTTAAACAGTGCACAAAAATCTACCTTAGTAATACTGCTGGGCAGCGCTGCATTACTTCCTTTCTTAAAGCTAAAGTTAACACAAATAAGTTACACTAAGCCAAACAATTAACATGCTTGTTTTGTCACTCTCCTGATACTATCAGCAAGCAATATATGTCAAGGCAAACAGACTCACTTCCTCACGCGTTTTAAAGAGGATTCTTCCAACATAACCTTCTTCTGGGAACCAGCTGTTCAAGAGCTGGACAAGCTCCTCCTCAGGACTGAGCACTCTCTGGAATGGCGGCTTCCTGTACTCATTCCTTTCTTTAGATATAAAGCATTTCTCCTCCATCAAAAAATAATCTGTGGGATACTTTCCAATACCTTTTGTGGTGGCCAAAATCTAAAGCAGAACCAAGATAATAATTAGAATGGCAGAACGTTGCATGCTTAGTAACCTGATTGCGTTGACAACAAAAATCCTTTATTATTGATTCATCTGGCATATAGTAAAACATGTTTTTGCTGTATTAACTATCCATTCAGGATAAATTGCCTGGGGCTATGTACTCTATGAGCAGTGGACTATTTCAGAGGCAAATGCTATTTAATCTTATTGCTGTCGGATTTGGCTTGCCAGACCATTTATTCATAATCCCAAGACAGTAGAACATTTTCCCACTGCTGGAACAACAGCCTCTGTTGAGATAATCAGTTGGAGATTTTTCCACTTATGAACTTAGCCCTTTTAGCTTTTATTCTGCATTTCAGCAATGTTTGAGAAAAAGAAATTATGTACAAAAGCCAGGCTCTTGTGACAAGGGCAACCAGCCTGGCCCATCATTCAGAAGGCCCCCTTCGTGACAGAAATAATAATTCTAATAAGAACATACTGTCCAACTGAAACTTTAAAACAATAACAGAAGATTCTTTATGGGAGGCCTAGCAAATTCACTTTCAATCTATACTAAAGGATCGGCATTAATCCATTCTTGAAGGATTTGACCTGCATTATAAAGGTTTTGGCTATAAGCCAGCTTTGACCTTTAACTCTGCAATGCAATTTAACTATGAGGATTAACTGTCATACAGTGTGCCACAGACACAGTGTAAAATGGGACCTAGGCATTTCACATCAGCCCATGTATTAGGAAACTGGGTATGCCACAGACAAGTGTGCTGAGGGGGCAGGAACAGGTCAAGGTAGGAGTGGGTCCACATAAGCAATATTCAGAGAAATTCTATTTAGGGAACTCTTCTCCTTTGACTAACAATTTCACTGGGGACTTTGGATTTGCTGATGTAACAAATGGGCTGAAAAAGAGCAGAGAGCATACAAACACACACATGCAGCAGAACAGATACATATTTTGCAAGAACTGGAGAAGTTATTTTTTTTTCAGACTACAACTTCCACAATCTCCTATTGACCATGCTGATTCGTTGGGAGTTGTAGAGCAAAAGAGTTACTTTTCCAAACTCTGATATTTTTACAGATTCAGGTTGCTGAAAGCCAACAAAAACACTAAGGTATAGATTAGGGACCTGTGGCCACAGTGCATTGTTGACTATGTCAGATCCAATGTCTGGATGAATGAAATGTGCAGACTTACTTGATGCAGAAGCTGAGCTGCTGTGGTTCCTTGCCTAATGGTGAAAAGTGTAAAAGGTTCTGGACCTGGAACTCCATGGATGGTAGCTTTGTAGAGTACAGCTGATTTTTTCTCTGGCGTGCTAAACCGCTGTTCAAAAGAAACATGTATCTTCATTATTTTCTTGCTGTTGTATTCTATATTCGTATTTAACAAGCACTAGCAAACTAACTTACCCAGCAAGAACAAAAACAGATAGCACCAGAGGCTGCTGCTGATTTCATATCACAGAAGTAATGCATCTGCTCTGAGTTTTATTTCAGGCTTTAAAGGAGCTATCCAAGGCGTTGAACCCTACCCAGTTGATAGCATGCCCTTTTACCTGCAGGTGGCTGGACGTACCCTTGCTCATCACTCAGCTCTCCAGTACCTTGAAAATTCTTTTGATGGAAAGGCTGCATGGCTTGAAAGGTAGGTGTTTGGGGGAGATGTAGCTACAATGCATATGGTTATTAATACATTTTAATATTTTAATGTGTAATTATTTTAACTTTTTAAATTGTTTACTTGTTTAACCTTTATATTTATATATTTTAATGTTTTTGAACTGTTTTTAAATTGTACTATTTTAAATTTTCTGTTAGCCACTTTGAGGAATATAATAATAATAATAATAATAATAGTTGTTGTTGTTGTTGTAAGTCTCCCAGTGCAGGTTTTCAACCAACATTGTCAAATAACTTCCATATTATATGTCTCTTAAAGATATATGCCAGGCTCAGGAAGCCAAAATGATAAGTCAGGAAAGCCTCTGGGGTAAGTTTTTATGTCAAGAGTTTGAAAGCAAGGGCTGGACTTTGAATAGTGGATGAAAGAAAGGCTGAGACACTCAACAGCTACTGTACTTTGATTCAGCCTTTGGAAATAAAATAAGCAATGACTCAGGAGCACTAATAAAAATAAATACGGATGAAGAAAAGACAGAAGGCCTAAATAAACTGAATTAGTTGAAATTACTTTTTCAAACTGATAACTCATGGGGAACTGGCAGAACTCCAGGAGACTGGAAAAACACAAATTCAATTGCCTGTTTAACAGCATGTAAGGGCGAGAAGAAAATATGACTCTTTAGGATGTATAGTGTATGGACAGATACATCTGGCTGTTTCAATTTCTATTTTTTCCAGTCTTAAATTTGGTTTGGCTCAACCCAGAGATTTGTTTTAAGTTTAATTTTTTTTTAAAAAAAATTCATACACACCTTTGATTAATAAACACATTTTTGCAGCCATTTTCTTAATATAACACAGTTTTGAGTCTTATTTTTACTAATACAAACATTTCTTGGTGTATAAATGCATTTTTGTACACTATTTTTATTTGAAAACTCCATCCTAAATGTGAAGTGAGAAGAAGTCTTTAAGAAGCAAAGATATAATCTGGACAAAGTTCAGTGGTTCAAAACTGTATTGATTTCACTCTTAGAACTGATGCTTAACATGCTGGTGGAAATAAGCTGAATGTGAAAATGTAACACTTTAGTGGAAGTATATATTGCTTCCTTTTACCAAAAGGATGTCAAAAAACTAGAGAACAGATTTCATATATTTCAGTAAGAATACTGACTTATTTGCAAAGGACACGTATCTAAAAAAAGCTGGTAAAATGTGTGTACATCCATAAAGGATCCAGAAAAAACAGATCCAGAAAAAACGGTATTAGGCTAGTTTAGACTTCATTCCAAGGAGAGCTCAGGATCAAATCTACCAAAATTTACAAGTTAGTCCAGGTGTATTTCATTTTAAAAGAAGTTTTTTAAAAAACAAAAGGAAAAGTGGTCAATTAAAACATAGCACATCTTTGCATAGGCAAAGTTGTGCAAGGGTAGAAGGGCTGACATATGAATTCAGTGCAGATAAAATAGCAAAAGTTAGAGTTCAAGTTACTAACCTGCTGGAGCCCTAGAGAGGAGAACAGCTAGATGGGCAAAAAGCACAGGTCTCACTGTTTAGGAAACAAGACAATCCAATGCAGCTGTAGGGTTGGTGTCACCCAGTGCAGTCACTCATGGGCGCAGGAGTTCCAATGTGTGACTCCTGGCACACTTCCGGTGCATGTGAGAATACAAGTGTGGCCGGAAGTACCCTGCATATCACAGGGAGCAGGCACCACACCCGGAGTGCCTCTGTGCTGTGTCTAGGTGGCCCAAAAAGGCCTGGTGTCACCCCTCCCTTCTGAGGTGTCACCCAATGCGGCCCACATCCCCTGCACTCCCCTAGTGATGCTACTGCAATGCAGAATGCTAACAAAGAAGATTGACTTGATGTGGAAAAGAGTTTTATGCTATGTGCATGATTTTGGTTATAGAGGGATGGACTATGTTTTTAACTATTAAAGTGGAAATCACTGATCTCTAGAAGTTGTGAAACTGCATCTCCCAGCATTCCTCAGCATTGCTATGCTAGCTAGACTTTTAGCTCAGCAGCATATGGAACACTGCACAATTCCTAGTACTGCTGTATGAGATTTCATGTTTATCTGCTCAAATGTTTGTTCATGTTCTTTGCATTTTGAAAACTGCTCTGGGATCCAGAGAGGGAGGGTTCCAAAAATGGAGGGCAGCGTGAGTCCAACCCTATAGTTGAAAATTATGTATATATGCAAACCATCATAATCAGTAAAAGATATCCTTTGTTAAGATTCAGCACTAAGCTTATACAAGCTGATTGAAATCCTGTATGGCACAGTGGAGTGTAGTAACTCTATGTGAAGAACAATGCAGTGGACCCTTAAGTCACTGAGGAGGGAGGGAGGGAGGAATACCAGCCTCTGCAACTACTGAAAAAGGACATAAAGAGGTATAATGTTGTATCATATCTGTGTATGTTACTAACAAGAAGCCTGCCAATACTATTATTATTATTATTATTATTATTATTATTATTATCTTTTATTTATGAAGCGCTGTGAATTTACACAGCGCTGTACATACAATCTTTTTAGTTAGACAGTTCCCTGCCCTATTATTGTTGTTGTTATTTATTTATTTATTTATATCCCACTTTTTTCTCCCATACAGGGATCTAAT
Organism: Sceloporus undulatus; assembly: GCF_019175285.1. NCBI lineage: Eukaryota > Metazoa > Chordata > Lepidosauria > Squamata > Phrynosomatidae > Sceloporus > Sceloporus undulatus. The sequence goes on from NC_056524.1 coordinate 180,448,151, forward strand.
GTATATTACGTTATCTATGGCTCCTACACTGCTCACAAGGTTTATTATGACATTGTGTATATTCATTACTACACAGTCATTAGAAGTCACCAGGTCCTTTATATGGGCATTCTATTCCTGTGAAATATTACCCAACATTAGAATATTTTATTTCCCATAACGTAAGAACCAGAGGTTATCCTCTCTCTTCCTAGTAGAAATCTCTATCAGTTAAAGTGAAAAACATCCTTATCATTGGTCATGACAAGGAAGACAAAATTATATTGGCCATCCTTTGAAAGTAATTTTACAAATGTGGCACTGGTATTTCTCTGGTTGTAATTTTTTTATTGAGAAGTAAATTGTTGATCAGATGTCTACTAATAAATCTATTTGAATTTAGTTACCAAAGATGCAGGTACAGCAATTCCAGAAGGATTTTCTTCCATTCTTCGGCTGTTAATGAACAAGCTTGAAATTTCAAGTGTTTCATTGTGCAGGCTTCGTAACTGGAGATGTCTGTACCCTGAAATAATAATAGGAGAGGAAACCAGTAAGACTACACTATCAGAGTTACACATTTTGCAAAGAATAGACTGGTGGCTGTTTACTGTGCCATTAACCATTAACCAGAACACCATTAAAGAGTATTTGAGTGATTTTCCCTTCATAACAGTAGCCTGAAGACTTGTTTTAAAACAAAGATGAGTATTCCCTTATTTGAGAAAAGCGAAGTTACTCTGTGCACCGTAATAAATATTGCTTAGTGACAGTAGCTGTACAAGAGATTATGAATGGAATGTCTGCAGTTAATCTGAATCTTTATTTTGCTTGATACAACCAACCAAAGTTAGATGAACTAAGTAGACAATTGGGCCTAAATCCGTTTGCTTGTCCCAATTAGAGTAGCCAGAGTGAATCAATTCCTGAATGCTACATCAACATCTATGTAAATACCATTGACTCAATTAGTCTACTCCAATGATTCTCAATCTTTTTGCCCCTGTGACCCGCTTTCCATCTACATACGGACATCCCGCCTCCACCCAATGTAGTATATGAAAAAAAATTTTTTTTTGTAGTGTGCATGTTTTTGTTTAAAACCTCTGTCAAACATGCAGGCCTCTTGTGCCGCACATGCCCTCTGCCTTAATTTTGAGTTCTCATGCTCTCTGCCTCCTTTCTTCACTTCCCTCTTCCTCTTCCCCTCTCCCCACCTGAGAAATTTTCTCATGTGCCAAGGACAAAACATAGGGAGATGCTGAGCATGAAAAGAAAGCTGATTTTTGCTATGCCTGAGCTTGGAGGAAGGCTAATGGGGGAAGATGCTTAGCATCAGAAGAACCAGGCAATCCTCAACAGTGCACCCACTCACCCAGCCATAGGCTTTCCCTTCTTTTTCACAATTGCTGTAGCTGCAAGCTGACTTCACTTGCTCCATCATAAGCAACTATCATGCCCCATACTTTGAGAACTGGTCAACTCTATTCGAAATTTGCAAATACAATTAGATCTCCGTTTCACTGGAGAGGTTCTACCAATGTCAAAGTCCAGTGAAAGATGAAAAGTGGCCATTGTTAAGATATTTTCAAACTAAGTGCCCATTAGCTGAGATAGTAATATACATTCATTAAGTTCAGCATGTTCTGAAATATAAACAAACAGGTGTATGCACTAGAAAAGAAAAAACAGAGAAGACTCTCCATGACAGTACTCTTCCCAAATGGACAATGCATGCCTTTTAAGATAATGAGAATACACACATCACAGAAGAGCACTTAAGGGCTATTACTAATTCCAGGGTATGACCCTGGCATCTCTTTCTAGGATGTATAGAAGATTTTCAAAAAAAACAAACAAATCTTTAAACATCACATTAAAAAAAAATCAGAAACATTCACAAAAAAATTACATCTGTTGTAATAAAAATGAGACCCTTAAGTGTACATTGTTTTTAAAAATATCTCATAAAGAGCCAGTGTATTAAATACATTACAGAAGTACAGAAGATGTGTGGGAATAATAATCTGTAAAAAGCACCTTTTCATACTGCCAGACACTGGTAAAAGTAATGCATGATTGGACACCACCATAGCTCTTTCTCAGCCACCGGAAGCGGAACTGGAGCAAGGCAGGAAAACACTGAGCACAATATACTACACATTAATAACAGTCACAACAGTAGCCATGCTTCCTTTGCTCTGTATGATTAGTTTCTAAATACTCAGCAGCATAGTCCAAGCCCTATATAAAACCTTCATTTTACCTCTCTTTAGAGCCTTCAGTGAGATAATTCTTTGAGCCATTACAGTTGAAGAGTTGTTTTCAACAACTGCAAAGCGAAGGAATACTAGATCCTCAAAGTGAATCCGGAAGAGGAACTGTTCATTCCACATGGGATTGAGAGTGTTGCGATGAATGGGTTTAGTGCGGAAATGGCAGCTATCCAGAGGCATGCCAAGCACATCCACTTCAATGCATGGACTTCCTGTGCTGTTGCTTGGACAAACATTCTGCCCAGACACAATCTGAAACACAAAACATGTAGCGTGATAACCCAGTGGGTTTTAAAATAAATTCTTTTTCTCAAGCAGAAGATTACTAATGCCTCCAATAACAAATTAATTAATTTAATAGATGATTTCAGAAGTACTGGCTGACTCTTATCTGAAATGCTTGGGACCAGAAGTGTTTGGCATTTTGGAATTTCTTTTGGATTTTGAAATACCTGTACAGTATCTGTACAGGAGATGGGATGAAAATCTAAACACAAAATTAATGTTTCATATACAGTTGCCCCTCTGCTTAACGTGGACTTCAGATCTGTGACCCTTGCTTACTCACAAGGAGCAAACAGAAGGGGTTAAAAAGGGGCCTATGGGGATTGAATATGTGTGAGTTTCCATTTTGATGGGGTGTGTGTGTCTGGAACGGATCCCTCCTGAAAATGCAGGGCTGACTGTACAACTTATATACCTAGTCTGAAGGTAATTTTTAAAGTAATGCTTTTAATAATTTTGCATAGGAAACAGAATTTGTGTACATTGAAAATCAGAAAGCAAAGGTGTCATTATCTCAGCCATCCATGAATAAAGTTTTGGGTTTTGGAATGTTTCAGATTTTGGGATTCTGGATAAGGGAATCTCAGCTTGTATCACCATAACTATGCTCCCCAACTTCTTAGGGGTTGCAGCCAGGTGGGTTGAGCAGGTGTCATCTTCTCTGGCAGGCTTTCTCCTTCCCAAAAGACCATGTGGTTTTCCCAGGACTTTGGGAAGGAAAAACCAGCCAAACCAACTGTTGGTTGTAGGTTCGGCAGCAACAAATAGTAGCATATTTATATAGAAACAGAATTGAAACAGTGCTACTTGCTTATTTTGATACAGAAGAGCAGCTGTTTCTGGGCAACCACCCAAGTGGAAAACTTCAATTTGGTTTGACGCCAGATGTCCCTTCCTCCAACCACATCAAATTCAAAAGATTTATGCCTGAAACCTGTTTGTATATGTGCATCAAATAAAAGCAGAAGGCTTTGTAGCAGTTCTCTACCATTTACCTCTTTGCTCCTATCTGTAATTGTAGCAGTCTTTTTAGAAATATCAAGAAGCATCACTTGCCAAAATTTAACCCAAATTCCATAGTGTGTGAGCATTAGTAACATATTAAAATTACTTACAGACAACCTGTTATTGTAAAATATAACAAAGCAGTTTAAAATGGGAAAATGTATTAAAGGTAATAACAAAACATAAAATACAGCATCCGAAGTACAGTAAAAATTTAGTGCCCAGGAATACTGAAATGACTTCCTTCTGGTTTGTCCAAAAATGTATTACTTGCTTTATAATAAAATATGTTATTAGGAGTCACTTACTGTTAATGAATAAATAGCTGGTTCCATATTGTCCAGATCTCTTTCTAAAGGACAAAAATGTTGATACATTGGGCAGTTCTTGTCCCACAAGACAGGTGGTTTCAGAATGTATCCACAGCCACCATTTGATTCAAACATTGCTGCATTCAGGTGCAAGGGAAGATCTGCAGGTAAAAAGCATTTAAATATTAAAATTCTTAAGACCTGAAAAGAAGACAATTCATTATTTTTATTTAAAATGGTTATTTCTTCTCAGTTTTTCTTAATATTGATTTCATAACATACAATGGCACCCGCAAAATTACAAATACAACTGCTCAACTGATCATAACTCTGAAGTAATGGACACTTTCAGCTCAGTTCTAATAAAGCCCACACTTTTTCATTGAGCCAAATAATCTCTTGACCTTTAAAAGATTAAAACAGCAAAACTGAAATAATTGGGCCCATATTTCTTAGCAGTCTAGACAGAGTTATATTTATCACACAAATGCGTGCAACACATCCTTACACAAAGTACAGAAACAGTCAATTGAACTATCCACTTTAAAGGAGCTTATCTGCATTTAAGTGGATTTTGTTTCAACAAGAGATTGGCTTAAACCTAAAGGGCATTCAAATTTTAACTATTTTATCAAATGCACTCTATCATAAATTATTACAGTACATAGGGTGTGTAAAAATTCCCAGCTGTATATGTGGCTGAAAAAGAAAAAGATATTTCAAGGCAATACTAAATGCAATTGAATTACAGTAATTGAAGATATGAGATATGAAGTTGCTCACATTATGCCAGATGAGACCACTGGTTCATCTAGAGTGATACAATGTACTCTGAGTGGCACTGACTGTCCAGGGCCGGAGGATTAAATATTTCCCACTGCCATCTACCTGCAGCTTGATATTTCTTAACTGGAAATGTCCAATATTGAATTTGTCACCACATGCATTCTAGACCTCTAACAACCCTGGCAGAGATTTAGTACTGGCCTAAACTATATTTAGGCATTCAACAATATTTGTTTGTTTGCTTTCTGTCTTGCACCCACCAGGACTTCCAAAAATACTTTTTTTAAAAAGTGAAAAAACACTTGGAAACCTAACAATAAAGTTAAAAATACAGCACACAGAATTATTAGCAAAACAGTTATCTAAATGTATGAGTGAATTACACTAGCTCATAGGAAAAGTGACAAGTGTCAAGTGAAAAACTTTCATTATGTGTGGAGGCTCTTCATGAAATCAGGTCAGAATCACATGGAGCACCTCCATCTATAAAGAGCTCTCCTTTTCTTAGTGGTGTCGCTAGCCTTGGTGTCACCCAGTATGGAGGGCTGCTGGGGGGGTTGACAGAGGGGGAGGCCTAACCCACCGCCTCCTGCTGATTCATTTACCTGCTTTCAACTCTTACAAGGGCTGCTGTACCCCAAGTGATGGTGGCAGTGACAGACTCCCCAACTTCCCCTCCACTGATGCTGCCTCACCTAATTGCCTGATTGCCCCAGGTGGCCAGGCAAGTGGGTAATGGGAGGGGACAAAAGGGACAAGCTCATCCCTTCTCCTCCTCCATTGCCTCAGCTTCATTCTTGGGGAGGGAGCCAGGCTAGTAGAGCAGCCTGGAGGGATGCACTTGCCCCTCCTACCCTCCGCTAGCTTCTCAGAGGCAGCAGGAGGGCATGTGCTCGCTTGCCCCTTCCCTCCTGCTTTCTCTCCTGCCTGTCCCCCCTTCCCAGCCACCCGTTGCCTAGCCAGACCCAGAAAGGGCTGCTCGGTACTCTCCATGCTCCCATTATCATGCCCCATTTTCTCACCCACTTGCCTGGCCAGGACTGGCAAGAGCTGGCGGGGGGGGGGGGGCGCTAGCAAATGAGACTGTGGGAGGGATGGAAGGAGTGTGTGCTGCTTCTTCTCTACATTGGCTTCCTCCTCATGGAAAGCATCAGAACAGTGGAGCAGTGGAGAAGGCAGGCACTGGGGAGCACCAGTGTGCACACATACACACACTCCTCTGAAGTGTCACCCGGTGTGGTCTGCCACTACCTCTTCAGACTTTTCACTTTTTAGTGAACAAAGCCAAGATGAAAGAGCAGGACTAGCACATCCTCAAAGGTTTAGTTAGTCCCCTTACAGAATGCCTAATTAGAGTGCTCAAATGACAAAGACAAATTACTAATATCCATCTCTCTGCTACATTTCTGCACAGCTTGGAAAATGTACTTTTTACAACTGCAGCTCCAAGAAACCCATCCCGGTTGAAAAATTCTGGAAGCTGTAGTCCAAAATGATGATGATGATAATGATGTGAAGTTGAAAGCTTTCAGGACCGGCATCCATGATTTTTTGTGGGGTTTTTGGGCTATGTGGCCATGTTATAGAAAATTTTCTAGAACATGGCCACATAGCCCGGAAAAACCCACAAAAGACAATGATGATGATGATAGCCAAGTTCTGTTATGTGACTGAAACATGATGAGGCAGGGCAAGAAGTATTAAACATGGAGCATTGTACACACACAAGATGTTATTTGAACTGGATCTGCTATCCATATGCAGGCAACATTTCATGCTCTGCAAATACTTGATCACTCATATTGCTTTTTCCTGACATGATTAACAATGAAGTGCTAATATCTAAAAACTGAGGTGCTCTACTTTTCCCCTGTTCTATGCATCTTTCCAAATCCCAAACGTGTTTGTTTAGTGATAAGAAATGCTGGCTGCAATTGATGATACCTTACTGATGTTGTATGGAAAGCTTATTTTCAGTGTCATTTCTTGGGGACAGGTCCATCTTTATTATTGTTCATCTTGATAGTTTATGGCCTGTTACAGACTGCCAAAATAAAGCTGCTTCGGGTCTCTTTGGAGGTATGCTGTTTAAATGATGCATGGGTCCTAAGAGTCCGGAGATCGCGCCAAAGCCACACTCCATTCCTAAACACTGGAGTGCAGTTTTGGTGCAGCTTCCGGATTCTTAGGATGCATGCGTCATTTAAACAGCATACCTCCAAAGAGACCCGAAGCAGCTTTATTTTGGCAGTCTGTAACAGGCCTATGTTAGTTTTAACTACATAATGATAGAAGTATAACCACGCAAAATGTAATTAAAAAAACAAATAATTTATTTTGTGACGTGATGTCCAAAGTGGACATATAGAAGATGCACATTAAACTACTAAATAATTAGTGTTCATACCATCAGTTTGGTAGTTCAGTGCCACTAGCTGTACCCCATGAAGCCAGAAGAGAAGGGGATGAGGATTGGATGAGTCAATCCGTGTAGCAGCTGGGTATGTTCTCAGCAGCTGGCAAGTGGTATGCTGTATCAGCTTCTGAGAATATCGCCTGCATAAGCGCTTGGCAGCATTTTCATTCAAAGAGGAGATATGGTAACATCTAGGAGTCCTTATTATAGAACTGAGAGAAGTTGTGGTGCTAAAAGCAGGAGAACAAGCTTCTTCCCAACTTTGCCGTGCACTGTCAAAGGCACCTAGAAAATGAATAGCACTTTCATGTTATACATGCAGAATTCTGTTGCATCTTCCCATCTTCCATTCATTTATACAACACATTAAAAGGAAATGAATACAAGATTATCAAATTGTTAAATGCATGATTATCAAGAAGTACGCGATTTCCACACAGCCACTGTTAAAAAACACATCTATGGTATGCTTCTTCAGAAGAGGGAAATTCTGCAAAGCACTCATCAAAAACATTCTAAAGCAGTCCCTCTCAATTTGCAGGAATCTGTTCCACTCCCCCCCCCCATGAAAATGGCGACTCGCAAATATTCAAGTCCCATTGAAAGTAATGACATGTGCACCAGAGGTGCACACTACCATTTTGTCCTTCCCTACTTGTCCCTCCTGAGAAGAGTGAGACTGGACTCCAAGTCTGCAAAAAGGGAGGGACAACTGTAGTTGTTTCCTGGTTTCCTTCCCTGAAGGAAGTTCTATTTCAGACTTTTTTAAAAAAAAGGCATTGTGTTGGGATACAGACCAAGTCATGCACAGAATAACTCCTCCGAAAACAGAGGGACAGGCACGTAATGGCTAAGTTCATACACTCTTGACTTGAATGGTCTACTCTAAAATATGACAAAGTCTGAATCTATACAGTCATGTTTTCATTCCTCCTGCATTAACTGTTATGGAAGATAGGAGGAGGAGGTAACTATCTTTTTACAGCATGACAGAAAGGCATATGATGCAGCAATTTTGCAGGAACTAAAGAAGTCTGTGTCTAAGTCAGTGTGCAGATGTGTATTGCTGTCCTGAGCTCCATGATGGAAGCAAATTTATTAGGTTTTTTAAAAAAAACAGTGCATGGATATGCAAATATTTCAGCAAAGCAACAGAGAATGAAAAATATGACTAAATCCAATTTAACTCTGATTTAAGAATAAACTAGCTGTGATCTAGTGGAGGAACTGAAATTAGCCATGATTAGTAGCCATTACTTTCAGTGGGTCTATGCCACATTATACTAACACTGAATGTAGCCCTCACTACAGACATAAAACCCAGTGTAGGTCAGAGCTTGGAAGTGTTGCTGCTTGTACTACAAATCACCAAATTCCCCAGCCATTGGCCAAACTAACTGGATATACTGGGACTAGCTGGCCACAAAAGTAACTTTTCCAAGTTGAGTGTAGGTGTAATGCTGGGAATCTCATACTACAGATCAAGAAATTAGAAACAGTTTGTAGGATTATGTACTTCCTTTTTCTCTGCATCTTTTCTTTGAACCAAACCAATTACTCTCTGTTTGCCTTATCCACCATTTAACCAGGCTGAAAAAGTTACTTTGTGCTGGTGGAGACACAGAGTAAGAAAAAAATTACTGTATAAACTCGACTACAAGTCAACCTCATGCATAAATTGAGGGCAGGTTTTGGGGCCAAAATTAGGGATTTTGACATGACCTGTGGATAAGTCGAGGGAAGCTCCTTCAGTGTGTGTATGTGTGCATGTGGCAAGCGAGACTCTAAATGAGGATTTTTGCTTCATCCTTTCAGCTTTCATTTCAACCTTCACTCATCAGGGAATGGGTGGGAGAGAGATTCTGTTTGTTTGTTTAAAAGCAATCAGTCAACCAGGACTCTTTCTGCTTGGCGCAAGAGAGAAATAAACTGCTCAGCCAACTGCATGGGGAAATCTGAAAGAGCTGTAACATTACCATACTGACCTGTAAATAAGTTGACCTGGGATTTTGGGGTCAATTTTTGGGCATAAACTTTTTGACTTATAGGTGAGTATATACGGTAATGGTAGATGGAGAAGAGCAGGAATATAGGAATCAACAATCCACTACCAATTTTTTAACCACAGTTAGGACGTTAGCAGAATTATGTCCACATTGGGTCTTCAGTATAAAATGTTGCCTCTTTTTTGGCAATTAAAGTAAAGATATATTGCTCTTACAAATAATTTTTGAAGATATAACTGGGAAGTATTTTCATTTTATCATTCCCTTTATTGAAAGACTAAAAAGTCTTGTAAGTGAGAAAAGAAGACATTTGTCTACATCTGTTCATCTTCCTTCTCAACTAACATCTTCCCGGGATTAAATAAAAATATTAACCCTCCACCAAAATCACAGGGTTGTTTTGTTTTGTTTTTTGAAGTGCACACACACCTTGAACATATAAACCATTCTCATCAGAAATAAAATGTTTGGCATGAAATGTGGCTTTCCAATGAATAAAATGATTGAATTTATATTTCTAGTAATCAAACACAGTTTCAACAGTTCATTACTTTACAGTAGATCCATTATTTGTAATGAAATCATTGTGATGGTTGCACTGCTAATGGAAAATTATTCCAAACTTTGCATGCTGTGCGTGCGGAGCAATGTGTTTGATCTTTAACTAGCAGGTCTGGTATACGTGTTAGATTATAGAGCCATTCCCTGTGATTGGTAAGAGAAGATCCTGATTTTACCTTTTCCAGATGCTTTGGCAAGCATTGCTGGCTCCCCTGGGCTCAGCCTCCCAGGATTGTTGCCAAAAATGGACTTCCTGCTCTTTCTTTCCTTCCCTCTGCTAGAGCCAGATGGATTTAGAGTTGACAGGCCTATTTTCATTGGGGGAGGAAAGGAAACACACATAATGAGTGGATTCAAAAACATGAGCAAGTGGGCAGGATTTTCTAGGTCATTTTTCACAGTTTATTTCAAAAAAATTAATACAGTATTCTCATACTAATGTTTTATGCTGGAAAACTACATACCAGATCATACCAGAAGTGCAGATATCATGCCAAACAATATTTTCTTTGCTAATGTGTTGAAAGTATGAGACCAGGTCTGCATCTGCACTTCAGAAATAATGCAACTGACACCACTTAAACTACCATGGCTCGATGCTATGGAATTCTGGGATTTTTCATTTTGTAAAATATTTAGCCTTCTCTGTCAGAGAACTCTGGTGCCCCACCAAACTACGAATCCCAGAATTTCATAACATTGAGCCATGGTAGTTAAAGCAATATTAAACTGTATTATTTCTGCAGTGCAGATACAGCCTAGATTAAAGCAGTGAAACACTTTGCCTTGAAATCTAACTTCAAAGAGCAGAATATCATTAAGGTAACCAGAGTTTTAAAATCTTCTTCCCACTACTGTCCCTTGAATCCCATGTAAAGCTACTCCTGGGAGCTGTGAGATTCTCTAGAACAACGGGAAGAAGAAATTAGTAAAAATTCAACCTCCCTCATCATCACTTTACAAAAACAGAAATACCTTTCCACACCCATGACAGCAACTCTGGCCCCAAATGCATGCTAATTGCAACTGTAAGCAGATTTATTTATATTGCTAAGTTAGTGATGAATTCCCAGCTCTTTTTTATCCATATAATGTCCTGACCATTCTTATTCAGAATTTTAAAAGCAATTGCATGGGGACATGTTTGTATGAAAAAGACAGTATGCTGATATAGTCGGCAGCAAAGTCTGTTTATAAAAAGGGGCATACATTTATCAGAAGATTAGGCCCTCTGACCAAAGGAAACTTACAAAAATGCATAAGGGTAGAACAATGATCACAACAAGTTATATAACAATCTATATACAGCATTTCACTACAACAAAACAAATAATATAACCTTCATCCCTCTATGCTACAAAATTAAACCCTCCATCTTTTTCTCTAATACTTCTGCAAATCAATGTTTCATTCTTGCTCTGGGCCATTTTCCTTCTACAACCCACCCATTATAGAATGGCTGATGGCCCAGTCTCCACATGTTGTCTATTCTTACTCCATTCCAATTTCCTGCTTCTGCTTCTGCTCCTACTCCAATCTAATCACACTCTTCTAGTTCCTCTATTGGACAGTAGCCAATCTTTACTGAAAAGATTAGTTGTCTGTGTGGATGTGTGTGTGTTTGAGAGAGAGATAGAGAGAGATGGAACAGGGAGTAAAGAAGCAAATATATGCATGGAAAGAATGCATCTGGCAAGGGAAGAGACAGGATCAGTGAGGACTCACTTTTGAGAAAGGAATCTGATCTGCCCTATTTCCCACAGAATAAAAATTCTTTATTACAAGGCTGGCATCTCAGGGGTGGAGAGGGGGTGGGTTAGATTCTCAAAGCCAAAATTTGTTCTTACCTGCCATGCAATGGGAGATTAGCCAGGTTTTTAAAAATACTTATTTCAAACCAAATAACAACCACTAGCAATCTGGATAATATACTTACCAGGGAATTTCACAGCTTGACAGTAGATGACGAGATCTGACAGTTCAGGTGCTATTTGTCTACTTTCTTTTTTATTTTGAGATAGATAAAATTCTTCACCTAATTCCATGTCATAAACCTGTTATCAATTCAAGTCATAAAAATGATTTCAGCATAATTAATATATGTCCATGGTACAGGTTAACATGTATATTTGAATGCATATTTACAAACACAACCTTTTATCATTTCTTTCCCTTGGTTTCTCACTTGCCATTTTACCAACCAGAATGGTTGCAATTAGAGGCAGGGTGCAATGGGAAAGTAGGACAAGAGAAGCAGTGCAATTGTGCAGTCTGAGTGGATTTCTCTCACACTGCCATCCTCACATGGTTTCCTCCAAATAAGGCAAAATGTTGGTACTTTTCCATTTGAGTAACTAAATATTATTTCTTGTGAAGACATTGTGCCTAGGGCTAAAAAACAAACTAGTAAGGCATTTAAATAAGGCCTCTATTAAAATAATGTAATTTAATCTGTGTATTTAAGACACATTGGCTGGAATCCTCTACGACAGTTATGAATGCATAACATACTTATGCAGTGCTAACTGTTACATATTCATGATTCCTGCACAGTCCCTAGTTTAGGGGCTATGCAGGGACAGTGAAAGCCACCCAATCCCCATTTATCAGGTTACAGCCACAGTAGCTGGCAAGAGTCTGCTCCTCTCTCAATTGGGAAGCAGCTGACTGATGTTCCTCGCTCCCATCATGCAAGCAATCTCCAAAGGGATTGCAACAGGGGGCTTGTTTCTGCCTGTTACACAGGAGGTTACTGGTGGCACCACCAGTCTGTTGCTTTCTGATTGTATAACAAAAAAGTGGACAGCCCGCAGTAATTAAGAAATGCAGGATTTCTTATTGGCAGAAATAATGGAAGTCTAAAGACATGGTCACAGTGTTGCTCTATATGGTGGGAACATTAAACCGTGTTGTAGAAATAGCAGCTAAAGACAGGCAAAATCTACTCAATCAGTTTATTATTGTACAAGCTATTGTAGGCAAGAGTCCATCATATGGTTCCAGCTATGGAGAAGGCAAAGGCATGGTTGGCAAGGTGAGTGAAACCTTTTTTTAGGAAGGCAAAATTAGTATGACTACTAAGTTATTGAAACAACTGCTGAACACCAAATGAGGGACAATACATTCTTAAATTGAGAGAATCACTTTGATTTAAAATCAGAAGACAGGCAGACGATTGTCAATCAGACAATCAGTTGATGTCAGTTTGCAAAGACTGACAACAACTAACTCACTCATGTATGGATCAAAAGAGGAAAAACTCCAAGTTTTCCTAGATATAATTCGTGATGGAAGACTTTCAAATTAATGTTGTACATCTATACATGTCTATCAATCAATGTTTATTGATTAGCCCATGGGCTGTCTCAAAATAGCACAAAGCTAAATAGAATTCTATATAAAAACGCTATATAAAAGATTAAATAAAAAGAACATGAAAATGAAATGTATGAGAATATAAATACAACAGACAATAATATATTAAATAGATATAGTAGAGGTAAATTTATACATCATATTTCTTCATCACCCCAGCAATTTACCCCAAACAGCCCCACATATGAAGATCTCAAACATATTGTTTTGCTTAAATACTGAGCAGTAATGACAGATATTTTTGATTCTTGACCACTCATAAAGTATGTTGTTCTAATATGTGTATCCCAGTGCATTATTCATTTAATATAGGGATCGAGATACAAATCTCTCGCTTGCTGATACAATTTGCACTTAAATAGTAAGTGTGCTATATTCACAATTTCATGCTCACTACAGATACAGGTTCGCTCATTATAAGGGATGCCATTAAATCGCTCATCTTTTACCATAGTATCAAACTGGTCAAATCTAGCTCGAGTAAATGCCTCCCTAAGATGTTTTGACATTTGTATTTTTAGTAGTTGGCTATTTGAAAGGTCTGTTTAAATTGGCTCAGCCATTTTAGGTTGCCTACCTTGCTAAGGGTGGCTATATCTTTTTGAGCTATACATGTCTACATGTCTACATACCACTGAGTTCAGTGGGGCTACTCCCAAAGAAGTGGACTGCAGCCTAAGGTCCAAAACACACTGCAGAAATAATCCAGTTTGAGACTGTTTTAACTGCCCTGGCTCAATGCTAGAGAATTCTGGGAACTGTAGCTTTGTGAGTCATTTAGCCTTCTCTATTAGAGAGCTCTGGTGGCACAATAAACTACAATCCCCTGGATTCTCCAGCACTAAGCCAGGGCAGTTGAAGTGGTCTCAAACTGAACTAGTTCTGCAGTGTGTTTTGGACCTAAAATAACCTTTTAAAGGGCCAATGAATGATGGCGGTAGACCAATGTGATGGCAGAAGGCCAATGTATTAAAACATGGATTTGTTTCAATCCAAGAGAAAAAGGGGACACAGCCAATTTTTAATAAGAGAAAGGGCATGCAAAAGGGCACCGCAAAAGCCTCTTTTCATTCCATTCAGACAAGTGTTTTTTCCTCAGTTGAACACACTTTCAGTATCTGAAGAAAAAAGCCGCTGTGGGATGACAGGCCATAAGAAGCACTCTTCACTCACAACTCTTTTTCTGATAAAATAGACCCTCACAATCTCCTGTCTCTACTTGACTGGGGCATATCCCTATGGAACTGCAATGGAGATACAGCTGTATGTTAAAGATAGCAATACTTCCATTGCCAATGAATGGCAGAAAACCAAGGACTTTATCACATGTGAGGAAGTTCTCTTAATTTCGAATGAAAAGAAAGTGGGGCCAGAACGCATTCGCTAGTTCAGCGGATTTATGTGAATGCGAGCTGTGTTTGAACTGGCTTCCCATTGCCTGAAAATAGCATGCCGTTGCCCAAATTTGCGTGTGGTAGTCTATCACACAATAATGTGAAAACCCATGATTGTGCTCGGACTGACTTCCCATTGCCCGAATTTGCGTGTAGTGGGTTATCACGCAATAAAATTAAACCCCATGATTGTGTTCAGATTGCTATTGGATTATACTTCTAATTTCCCTTGTCTAATAAACTCCCAAGGCCTTTGCAACATTGAAGAGCTCTACTACAAAAAGGCCCAGGATGTCTGTAGCTGGCTTTTAAACGACTCCTTTAAGAGTATCAAACATTTCTTAAAAAGAATTCTATATTCTAGGGTTCAATACATGTCATAGATGTGACATTGTTTCAGGCGCAGGCTGTGGTATCCTTGAATCTATTTCCCTATAATGAGGTCTTTCTCTTTTCCTATTGCCTTCTACTTTACCAAGCACTATTATCTTTTTTAATGAGTTACACTGTCTCATGATATGGCCAAAACATCACATCCTAAGTTTGGTAATTTTGGCTTCTAGGGAGAGTTTAAGCTTGATTTGCTCTACGACCGATTTGTCTTTCTGGCAGTCTACTCTTCAGTATCCATAGAATTCTCCTCCAGTGCCACATTTAAAACATTCTTAGTCAATACAATGGCACAAAATAGATATCAATATACAGTGGCCCCCTCTTATATGCAGGGGATCCGTTCTGGACTCCCCCACCCACCCACGTATGTCAAAAATGCATAAGATCAAGCCCCATTTGTTTTAATGGGGGTGTGCCCCTGCGCACACCATTCATTCTTCTGGGGCCTGCCATCCATGTGACCTTGAGTCCGTGTATGTCAAGCTTGCATATGGCATGGGCACACTGTACTAAAAGATTATTTAATGCAAGGCTCTTTTACTATTCTCTGCAGGCACTTGACAAAGGAACTTCTTGTCTACCAAAGCTGAAGCGACAACAAATGGGCCTGAATGGTTTTCAGTAAATTTATAAAATTCCAATTCTAGATTGCAAGTCATCCTCAGTGTGGATGCAAGTTTGGGAGGAAAATATAAATATTACCTTTCCTTTATTATTGTATATGGTACTATCTGTCTTCTTTATTCTTTTGGCAGTTTCTTCACTGTATTCAAACTGAAGCTTATCAATGGTTAACTTATTCTCAGGTCGATCTTCCAGAATATTATCTGGAAAGTAAACATAATCTGATTGAAGAGTTGAAAAGTTCAAGTCAAACAGATATTTTGACAAGGCAGCTCTTTTAATTCTGAATAATAACTAAGCCATTTCTTCCTCGATTAGAATGAGAGCATCTAGAGCAGCCTACTGGTTCAAACCAGTGCCTTACGGATATGTTGGACTACAGCTTCCAGAATCACCTAATCAGCATAGTCAAGGGAAGTTGTGTGACACACTTGCAAATTATCAAGTTGGTGAAGGCTGTTCTAGCTTATCTTTTTCTGCACAGCAAATATCAATTTCCTTAAGAAGGAAAACAAAGTGATTTCTCAGTTTAAAATTTTGTGGAATAATACACTGCATCAATTCAGTAATTTTAATAGTAATATTTTCTGTTCCAGACTTAGCCCTAACACATAAAGTATTTATTTGAAACTAAGGTGGAGCACAGGGGGAGTGACAAGGAATGGAAGCACTTACTAAAACCTTCCCAATTCAGAACCAAACAAGAAACTATTCATGTATTTTTAATTATCCCACATAACATGTGACTCAATAATCTATTTCACTATAATCAAAGTGTGTAAATAAGAAACTAGTATAGCGCAAGCAAATATTGTGATTTCCAAAAGAAAGTAATGTGAAAGAGTGCATTCTAAATATGCATTATAAGATGTTTGGAAATGCAGTGCAGAAATTCATGCAGTTACGATGCTTGACCAAATGGCCTTTTACCTTCCTGGCTGTTAGGAGCAGGAGAAGCATTAAGGACATCAGCTACAGGAGAACAGAGTCAGAAAGGGAATAAGAGTAAAGGAAATTAAGAAATAAAGGCAGAGAAATGAAAATTACATTAAGACTATGTTGTCAAACTATCAACTTGTCACAAACATTTGCGGAATTGCTTCAGGAAAACAACTCTGGAAATGCTATTAGAAAAGAAAGAAGTCAGATTTCATAGAAGACAATTGATTCCAAATTATTTTAATGCTCAGCTGACTTTATAGCATGAATACTTAGAAAACTCATACAAAGAAAGTAATCAGATATTAAGCATCCTATAAATCAGACAAATACTGTATATATATTAACAGTTACAAACTTAATGCACATATGATGAAGTATTACAGCTTTACTACAGTGATCCACTGGGCACTTTCTATGATGCAAGAAATTACCCAATAAAACATTAAAGTGTGTCTTTTGCTATTTTATCTTTTGCATTGTGCTTTCTAATGTTTCCAGTTAAATCACGTTCTGGCTATCAGATCTATCAGGTAGGAAATGTGCAGTATTTTCCTGAACACTATGAAACATGCATCCTGAACAGAATGTTTTAATCTACAGTATGCTACTAATTAAACTCTCTGACCAGCTAAGTCTTTAGAAAAAACAGAAGCTGTTTTGTTTTGCTAGAACACAACTCAAAGTGGGAGTAGTAAGCACAGCTGTAGATCAGTTAAAATTTCATTTCTGTGCAGATATTGCATCAACCAATCAATCATATTAAGCAGTAAATCAGAAATAATGGCTGTATTTCCAAATTATGGCAACAGTTTACCTATTCTATCACTCTGGCTTTTTAAGAATATCCTCAGTCACATAACTATTAATGCTGAATCATGTTCTTTATTGTTATTTATTAGATGGGGCAACTACCAGGGAGTGGTGGCTATATTTCCTCTTCTTGGCTTTGGGAGGAACTGTCCCTCCCTCTACCATCCCTCCCCCAGTTTTGGATTTTTTTAAAAAAAACAGGTTGCTCTCAGGGGCAGAAATTTCACCACATATTTGGGCCTCCTGGACTGGTCTAGACACAAGAGAGGACTTCTTAAAACCAGAAAGTAATCCAGAAGTAAACTTCCATGCTTAAATGTGTGCGGGGTGGTGGTCATTTTGTTTGGTTTGTGAAGAAATTCTAAATATATATGGTAGAAACAGTGCCTATGCCATAAATCTCAACAATGTAATATGAAATTAAGTACATTTGCTTACCATCAGAAAGAGACTCATAGTCATAGTCATATTCATCTTCTTCATCCTCCTCTTCTTCGTTTGTAGTGGAAAGGTTCCCCATGTTACTACCATTACTTGCTTGAGCTTGCATATACGCCAGCTGATGAGCCTACAGCACGAAAACAAAATTCAAAATCGCAAAGGAAAATTCATTTATAATATACCATAATGTTCACAAACTTTGTTTAGCTCCACCACTGAGCTATGCACCTTTCCAAGAAGCGGTAGCCTTTATCTTGAAGAAATCACATCCATGTTCCAGGAACAAGCATCAATACCATCTCTTATTTGTCACTGGGTTGCTCTTTCCCACTGAGCAACTAAGCATGGCATGATATAGTTGTAAGTTATGCGAGTTAGTGTGAATGATTTGGACAAGTTTGGCAGAACAGTTATGAAGATCTAAACTCCTTCCAAAATGGAGTACATATGGCCATTTCTGAGAATGACTATCCTTACAGATGGAAGTAGGCTTACTTTCTTTATTCCTAAGGAATGTACTGAGAAGAGAAGCAAGCAAGTCTGACTGTGCTGGAACAAGGAGTGAAACAAGGAGGGATATTACTTACTGTAGGAGCAAATTTTATGCAACTTCAGGTTCTTCTAGGCATTTGATAGGTAACAGGATTGCTAATGCTATGGACCTATCAGTTTATGCTCTATCTGTATGTATGTACAAATAAAGCATGGAGAACATCTATACACAACCACATATTATACATTATATTAAAGACACAGAGCCCTGTGAAAATATTCTTCCTTTAGAGGAAGAGGATTGTTATCCCTGTAAACTCTGGATAAGGACAAAAGTAACTGATAACAGACTGTATAATACCTGCCAAATCGAGCCTTCAAAAATAAAATATTCAGGAGGTCCTAGTAAGTCCTTATTTTCATCCTCAAGCCTTATTATGTAAAGATCTTACCTTCTGTTTTAATATGTCCACTGGAGTTTGATGTGCTTTGAGCTTTTTATTTTTAAGCAGAATTTTTCTTCTCAGTTGATGGGGAGAAGGCAGCATTGGGTCATCAGAAAAGTCAGTCTCAAATAAAAACTTAGTTACAAGCTTATCTCCAAATGTATTCTGCAATATCAATAAGTTGTAAGTTATTAAGAAAGATGGTCAAAATCCTTAATCATACAGTTTGAATAGTATTATTCACACAATTCATTTAATTAAATTGTAGTTTAAGAAGGTATGCTAACCTTCAAGCATGCACACAACCCCATTTAGCTCCCATTTTGCTCCATCCTTCAAGTTAGGAAGGAATAGTTTCTTGTTATATGCAAATCAATGAACTATCACCAATAGCTTCCAACAACCTATGGTTTAAAACTGCCTTGCAAAGCCTAGTGTTCACTTTATTTCTTGGACAGAATATAATGCAGATTTATGATTAATTACAAGTTCCAGGTCTATGTGCTCACTAGTGGATGAAAAACTAAGCAAAGACACAACATATGGATGCATGACTACATGCAGATCCTACATTGTTGGGGGCAATTAACTTACACTTTATAATCCACTTAGTTAGCGGTATAGAAATGTACTTACTATTGCTATTGCTAACATACTAAACTGGAATTGGATTGTCCAAATGCAGGCAGTGTCTCTTACAGAGATTAAAGAATATTCACAAATTTTCTTGTTTTTAAGAAAATTGAGATGCTCAACCACCCTCCAGTGCTTTAGGTGGGTGGGGTAGGGGTGGTGAGTTTAATCTGGAAAAAAATCATCAAAAAACTGCAGAAGAAAATTTTGAAATGTGTCATTTTCATATGTAAAGACTGAATAGGGAAAGATTTATATTCCTAGCCTCTTGTAACCTACCTTGAAAATGTCAGCCATTTTCCGCTGCTGAGGTAAGGAACAGTGGTTCTCAATAGATATGATGATTGGCATGTCTGAGGTGATAAAGGCACTACGATCAATAGCTTCAACAACTTCCTGGAAAATTAACCAGAATTACAGTATAACATTCAGAACAGTTTTTTTTTTACTCCATAGACTATTAAAGGAAATCTACCTTTAGCATGCTTAGTCCAGACAAAAGGAGGAAATACTCCAATAGGTGTAGTGAGACCTTGCTGCTCAAGCCCTATAATCTGCTGCTAACTAGATATGGCACAACATCCCATTTGATGACCCACCATGGAATAATGAGACCAGGCACAAGACATTGGGTTAAACAGAGGCCTCTTTATTGACCTAATTAATGACATTTACAATCCTGGAAGACCACAAGATGCAGGCTCAGCTGGGGCTAGGTGTCTTCCCCTTACTATCCCCCAGCTTTTCCTGACCCAAGGTGCAGTCCATTTTTCTGAGTTGCTCCATGGCCAGTCATCTGCTGGAAGGCAGACCAAGGCGCTGCCACCTAAGCCATATAACTTCAGGAGTGGGAACAAAGCCCCAGATCCACTTTGTGGGCAGAGTCCTTCCTCATCTCCAGGACATGGAACCCTAGCAAGGTGGTTCTGGAGCTCTACCCTACACCCAAAGGGAATGCCATGGTGTCCCCTGAAACTCTTCCCTTCTCCCCCACTAGCTGCCATAGACATCAGAAGAGAGACAGGAATTTATCAATATCTGGATAACATCTGATTTAGGTCACCCTAATGTGTTGTATATGAGACTGCCATTGAAGACTGATTGAAAAATTCACTTGGTACAAATCTGCTTAGTATAAAAAAGAGCAGCTAGATTACTAACTGACAGTAGTTGTATAGCTTATATCTCATCAATCTGGAAACAAACTGCACTTCCATTGGATCCATTTACTACCTAACTTCAGAATGCAGCATTTTCTTTTAAGATTGGGACCAAGACAGCTTAAAGATTACTTCTCCAGCATATGCCTATCTGCATATTAACATCATTCTCAAAGGCAATTCTCTCTATGTGTTCCCACACCATCCAATCACCACTGAGAGGAACTCTTTGATTGCTTTCCTCAGAGAGACTCATCCAGACCCAAATCTGGTATTGTTTCAGTGACTGCTGACAATATTTCTAATTGACAATGGTTTTATATTTTGTGAATTTTTGTGCACTGTTCACTTTTTTATTGTTTCAGAGTAACAGTGCTATGGCATTGTTGTTTCTTAATGATTTTATGCTAATATTGTAGTATAATATTACAGGTTGAGTCTCCCTTATCTGAAATGCTTGGGACCAGAACAGTTTGGATTTTGGAGTTTTTCAGATTTTGGAATATTTGTATATACATAATGAGGTATCTTGGAGATGGGACCCATTTCTAACCATGAAATTCATTTATGTGTCATATACACCTTACACACATAGTAATTTTATACATGATATTTTTAAAAAAATTGTGCATGAAACAAAGTTTGTGTATACTGAACCAGAGATTGTCACTATCTCTGCTAGTCATGTGGACACTTTGGATTTGAATCATTTCAGAATTCTGGATAAGGCAGATTCAATCTGTATAATATTATACCTTATGTTTTTAATTAGTATCAGCTGTTTTAAAAGTCTTTTGACTTAAGTGTGCTAGGAAGTCCTATTAATTGATAAATGGTATGATTATTAATAGCTTACATTTTTTTTTTACTGAAGAAGATTTTATTAGAAAAATGCCACATACCTTAAAAGGAATTTTAGTAGTAAGAGTATGCCCATGATAAATTACTGGCATTCCATCATCACCATCCCAGCAGTCTAGTTCAACACTCCTACACCCTTGCAACAGAACCTGAAACAAAGAACAAGACAGTACAGCATTTCCTCCATAGATGTTGTAAATATGGGAGGATTTTACAAGATGGAAGATAACGCATCTGGACTCCCTGTAAAATTCTGTGAATGAGGAAGGGAGATTAGATGATAAAAACCTTGAACTACCTTGGATACAATCTGAGGTTTGAAGTTAGAAAGATTTCAGTTAGCATAATGTAACTGTCCTGCAAAAAGGTAGAATATATGCAAGATGCCAGATTATAGGCACATTGCAATTAACAAACCCTCTGACAAAGAAGCTCCTTTTTACGAAGTCTTTTGTTTACCTGCCTGCCCCCCCCCCCTTTTTCCATCCTTGTCCTCTGTCTACCTGGAAAAAATTTTTTAGTAGCTTTGGCACTGGGTAGATGGTGAAACAGCATTAGAAAAAAACAGGCATTTTGTGTCAGTTTACAGTAGCATGTCTGCAGTAAACAATGCAATAAAGCTTGATCTCACTCTAGTCTTACTCTAGATGCTCTTGCTGTAGCTGTGTGCCTATAAGAGGCAAGGCATAGCTGCCTCAAAAATCCCTTACTGAGCATGGATGAAAAGCAAAATAGAGAGAAGAGGCAATAAAGCAGATGAGCCTGCCTCACAAGCTCTCTGCATAGATCTCAAAGTCTGTAATAGATCTAGTGCAAACTTTTCTGCTAAAGAAGTAGTGCCTAGGAACACAAAGAAGCAAACACTTCTTTGCAACCATTTGTATCACACAGGTACATCTGTCAGAAGCCGCCACTTTTTAAGTGTACAGTGAATGAGAAAGGAAATAAATATTTCATTCACTGTTAATGTGATATGACTTAAATTTTCCATGAACAGGAAGTCTGATGCTTCTGTAAACACTTTTAAACATGATGCAACTTGCATAATACACAAAATATAAAACTAAACTTCTGGAAAGCAGCACTTGTGACTGGGTCACTATTTGGAAAGAATTCCTAAAATGTTATATAATATTCCTAGAAGCAACACTCTTCTGAGTAATAATTTTTCTACAAAGCCATCATCTTTTCAGCACAACTTGATTATTCTGAATGGTGCTTTGACATTCAAATGAACTAAAATATTAGCTCAAGCTTTCCTGTGGGAAAGTCTAATTTTAGTAGGTTAGATCAGACTGGCTAGTGTCTCAGTGCCATGACTCTCAGATGAAACCATTTTCCTCCTTTAGAACAAAGCTCAAATATATAATTATTTTTTTAAAAAAGCATCTGAGCACAACTGTGCACACAAGCCATTTTCCCACAGTTCTTGTTTTCCTATGTTTTACAAGCAAGTACTCGGAACATTTGCATTTAGAAAGAAGGAAAGGGTCGTGTCTCTTTGACTTTCCAAATAAACAAACAAATCCCTGCAGGAGAAAAAGGGGCAGATGACTGAAGTGATATTATACCTGGCTGTAAAGTTCCACTGACGATTCTCCTTTAAGCTGGTGTCCTGTGAGATACGTATTGTGTGAGGACTCGATGTAATAATATGAAAGTGGGAATAGCAAGTCATCTACATTTTCTTGTGACTCGTTGTTCATTGATGCAAAATTATCTTTATCCATCAGAAACCTAGAGATAGCAGAAATGAAAAGTTAATAGAAGACCTACAAAACAGATTGAATGGATCTCAAGGTGATCTACAGGTTATTACCGTGCAAATCCTTCAAATGACATTAGTCCCTGCTGGCACATGTTGATGCTGGGCTCAAATTTCTGAAAAAAGCAGGAGAGTATTTATAAATAAATGAAAATAAACATGCATAGAAATGGATTTTTCACTTATTTTTACAATATAATTTATATTTAGGTTCAGCTTGTACATTACTAGAAACAGAACTAGACATATGGTAAATTCTCATCTTCAAATGCATGTTGTGCCCAATATCAGCCCCACCCCTAATCAACAAAACAAGAGCTATAGAAAATGTCAATTGGAAAAGTACCAAATGAGAGAGAACACTGAAACTTTATCTCATCTGCTCATTTTTCACTACTGCAGTCTCTCCACCTCTGTCTCACTTTTATTCCTGATCTCAAAGCCAGGTTGGAAGAAAATCAAGAGCATGGAGGGATGGGGTTGAAAATTGGAAATAAACAAAGGTTTGAACACTTTTCTCCTGCTTACCAAATTTAAGCTGCTCAGCATAACAAACACCTGCCTAATTCTACCATGAACATGGTTTCAATTATTTCCTTACATAATGTGGCTATATAATCTGAATGGCATTAGTATTTAGATCCTTAACCTGAAAGGAAGTACAAACCTCCTCTGTGATGACACAGGAATAATAAGACATGAATGGTCAAAACACAACCCATGGGTACATGCAGCCTCAAAGGTGGCTTCTGTGGCCCCTTAACATCCACCCCACCTGTTTTAGATGATGAAATTTGTTGCCGCTAGATGGCCATGAGTACCCTAAGACTATAGAAACACTGTTGGACATATTGCTCTGTATTTAGGCATTTTTACCACCTTTACCTCTTATAGTTCTCTAGAGGCTATCCTTCAGCCTCCCCTCCCCCCCAAAAAAGTAGTCACTTTCAATTTTTATAAAGCCTTATTTAGGTCAAAGGAGGGCCTGTACACGTCTAAAAAAAAAAATCAAATGTACCACAAAATGTAGCAAAATGGCCAAAAAATACCTTCCAGAAGACTATGACAGGGTAGATCATGGCTAGTGGAACAAAAATAAATAATAAATCATTTCCAGTCCTCAAAATTTTTATGGTTATGTAAAAGTTGTTCTATATCCTAATATAGAACAGCAGGGAGGACAACACTTGGGCATTGTCCACTTCTGTTGTGTGAGGCAAGTAGAGCTGACCTTTCCAACTTCAGAGTATGAGAATGCTGATTTGATGGGATATGTGTGATTCTGTACTTACTGGTAGCACTAGAGGTTGATGAGACTGGACCTTTGCTGTTGCTCAAAGACAAGAAAATGGCTGGCTGCATGACTATATGCTTGGCACCTCAAAGGGACAGCAGTAAACAAAGGAGTAACTTACACTGCTTCTGACATTTTCCAGCCTGGCACAAAGCACGGTCCCTCCTCTCCCAGTCAACATAGTTCTTTTCATATTACAAAAGTCTTGGAGACTGGCCAGGTAACTCTCCCACTTCCCAGTAAATGTTCAGCATGTTCAAAACCTCTCTGTGTTTGAGATATGGACAGCATTTGGCCATTTTACTCCATAGCTTGCCCTTTCTAAGGACAAAGTACAATGGTCCTTGTTATCCACTGGGGTTTGGTGGATAACAAAATCTATGGATGCTCAAGTCCCATTAAATACAATGGCATGGCAAAATAGTGTCCCTTATGTAAAATGGCAAAATCAAGGTTTGCTATTTGGAATTTATACCTTGTAAAAATTATTTGCAAGCTGTGGATGCTTGAATCTATGGATAAGGAGGGTTGACTCTACATTGGAGCAGAACAGAAGATCTCTCTACCCACTGGGCTTTAGAGACAGTCTGCAGTAGTGCAGAGACCCATACTCTGATTCTAACCTTTGTAGGGTTCTGACAAAAAGTAAGAGTTCATACTCCTTTCAACAATGTCCTACAGGAAGTGTCAGGGCCACCCCAAATTACTTTAGTGGCTGAGGCATGGCACTCTATCCCAAATCCACATAGAGGAGCAAAATGGACTAGTAAATCTTTTTGTAAGCTGTATACAGTATAAGAAAATCTTGCTTCAGCACTAACAGGGGGGCAGTTTTGTAATCTCCACTATTCCTGAAATCAGATGGCTATATTTTACAGGCTGCAGGACTGGCTGTGTTGAACAAACTGTTCTGTCTTCCAAAAGAAAGGAATGGCTAAGAACAGGACTGTTTGGGGACTCCTACTGCTTTCCTCTAGCACCTACCATCTGATATGTTTTTCTTCACTCTAACAGTAGGATCAGTTCTGGGAAGTAAGGAATCTTGGCACTTACAAGTTCTCCACAGTGCAGAGATGCTGGGGATTGTTGAAAGCATTTAAAGATGTAAAGGTAAATGTTTTTCCTTTACACAAATGTCTAGTTGTAACTGACTGTCGAGGACAGTGCTCATCTCCGTTACTAAGCCAGTCATCCAAAGGCGACTCTGATGGTCATGTGGCCAAGTGTGACTGCACCGAACATTGTTACCTTCCCACCAAAGCAGTACCTATTTATCTACTTGCTTTTGCATGCTTTCAAACTGCTAGGTTGGCAGGAACTAGAACTAGTGATGGGAGCTCACCCCATCATGTGGCACTTGGGCCTCAAACTGCCGACCTTCTGACCTTACAATTGTCAGAGTTGTCGCCTTAACCATTAAGCCACTGCAGATATAGGATCAGTTTATTCTTGGCAATTAGAGGGCTTTTTAATGGATTGGAGCTGCAATGGATTAAAATGTGCCTTTGAAGTAATTTTAAATAAACTTGTGTAATTGTGTTTACTTTAAATATGTACATTTTAATTGTGTATGATTTAAACTGTACCTACTTTTAACTCTATCTGTTTGGATCTTGTTGTGAGCCGCCTGAGTTTCAGTTCTTGGAGAAGAGATGGGAATACATGTCAAATAAAAAGAAAGGGAGGGAGGGAATTGAAGGAAAAGGTAAATGCAGAGATGGTGAGGATGAGTTGGACATCTGGAACAAGATAAGAGAAACCCTGTGCTGTTCTCATTCTCTGGAACATGTGGAGAATTCAGCAGAATGGCAGACAGTGATAGAAAAAAAATTCCATGAAAGACATGTTACCAACAAAGCTGCAGTCTGCAATGCACAGACCTTAGGGGAAAAGTAAATGTATTCTCAGGTTTATTTTCAGTTTATCCACAGAAGTGCTGAGGACCTGCAAAGATTCTGGGTGGTATAATCAACCAGTTTATGGAGATATGTGGTTTCTGAGGTAGACACACAGACATTCCGTAACACAGAAGTTGACACAAAACGGATTTACTGAAGGGAGAAAGCTTGGGAAGCACTACCAGAGAAGACCTAGATGGCCTCTCAGTTTCCTTCTAGCACATTAACTGAAGGTGTAACATCTACAAAAACTTTGAAATTGGCATGAGCTAACATTAGGAGAGGTCATCTGTTCTTCCTTCTCCAAGTTGTTGACTGTTTATGCCTGAATCAATGATGAGTCACAAATCAGTGAACAGATATGCTTACTACTGGAATTAACATCACTGTTGCTGCAATGCCATAATTTAAACATGACAGCAGTTACTGGTAAAGTAACAGCACAACACTGCTTGCAGTTTCAATATCCAGAGTATGACTACTCAAGGCTACTGTGGAGAGACTAATGAAGTAAGAAAAAACTCAAAACAAAATAACCAAACAGTAAAAACATATGGACTATATTCTAATAGTTTTGCACCACAAACCTGAATAATACTGAGGAGTTCATCGTATGTATAGTGTTCTCCTTGGCAGTTTACTAAGAAGTCATTGAGTTGTTGGATGCCCACTCCAAATATTCCCAGAGATGTACTCTCTACTCCAGTGCCATTTGTTACAATGCTGGCAGCAGCAATAGCATCAGATATTTGTCGCTGGTTGTCTGATAGCTGCTGCCTGTTTTTAATGAACAAGCCCAAATCTGATATATTCCTTGTTAGTAAATCTAAAAGAGAAAAATATGAACAGCAATGCTTGACAGCAGCTTCAAGGTACGTTTAAATCATAAATGTCAAAGTTATCTGATGGAACCCCATTTCTCAAATAAATAGGAAAGCATTAATTCTATCTTCATTATTCTTGGTGCAATCTTGACTGGTAAATATGGACAAGGGCCAGCTGAGTTAACACTAGGCCAGCTGAAGCTATGTTTAAATCCAAACATCTTCCAGCCTAGGGGTGTTGGAAATCACTTTGGTCTCCCTGTTAGTGGACTAACTTCGTGCCAGCATAACAGTTGTGTCTGTTGCCAGGAAGAGGTTTAGGTCTGGCATAACACAGTTTTTCCTCACCCTGCCCCTTTTCCACACACCCCTTTTTTGACTCTTCTGCCAGCTGATCTGGGGCAGCAAATTAGTCATGCTCGCAGATTCTTCTGCCAGCTAGTTTCTGAGATGAGTCAGCAGAAGGAAATGGGCAGAGGTCCAGTTTAGATTGCATAAGATGGTCCCATCTGCTCCTATCACTCTACATCAGGGGTGGACAACTGTGATGGAGATGTCGGGAGCATCTGTAACGACTCGGGAATGCACCTTTTTAATTAAAAAAATAAATCCTGACCTTTATAGAGTAATTAATTTTAAGCCAGGACTGGAGTGAGGTGTACGGAGAGGATAGATTCTATGATAGAAGCATTTGAGAGGGAGCAAATTTTAAGTTTGGACCAGAGTGAATGAAAGGAGAGGGTGGAAACATTTGCAAGGGAGAAGATTTTAAACCAAGACTAGAGTGACTGAAGAAGGAGGATAGAAGGGGGAATAAAGAGGGCGATGGAAAAGGATGGAAGGAAAGTGTGGGAGCATTTGTGAAGAGATTCTAAGCCAGTACTGAAGTAAAGTGAATGGAAGCGGGGGGGGGGGGGGGGGGGATTTTAAGCGGGGACTGGGACTGGGACTGGGACTAGGACTGGTGGTGAATGGAAGGAATGGATGGGAGTATTTGTCCAAAATTTGGTTGCTGTAGCAAGTATTGGCTTGTCTGTGCCAAGGAGTGGCAAGCATTATTAGTTTAAAGTACTGAGTGTCTCTCCAGTTTGCAGGGGTGCTCCAGAGGCTTCAAGGGCTGCACTTCAGGGTCTGGCAGGCCACACGGCACTCTATCTAACCCTGCTCTACATCAAGCAAATCTTTGAGTTAGGATTGCTCTGTAAGAAGGGAAAATTCACCTCATTCTTTTTAGAAATTATTACTAAGATAGAACGTTTACTCAAGCCTCAGCCAAGAAAATAATACATAAAAACACAGACCTGCTAACCTTTGAACAGGCCCTATTTACTTGATATTGCTTAAATTTCCAAAAATGGATTAATGAAACACATGTAACAGGGGCAGTTGTTATCATGTTGTGGAATCTACTATTTAAGTAAGCTATGGACATTTCCTAGTAAAACCAAAATACAACAGTATACTTTGGTATCCAGCACCAGAGGAATTCACACTTCCTTCCCACTACAGCTCACCATGGGCCAAAATCCTGACTTAAAAGGCTTCCCAGCACCAAGGCCATGTTTTTTGGGTCCAAGGGTATGTATGTATGAAAGGGGATGGATGGGTGGGTTGCTGATTCTCACAGAAGCAGCAGGATTACAGGAGTGTACTATTCCAACCTATTTTTTACTATTCCATCCTACCACATTTAAAAAAAAACTAGTTTCTTAAAATAATTCACAGTATAATTTACAGTAATTTTTAAAGCACATTGCACAAAGAACTATATTTCTATCAATTTAGGAGGCTTTTTTTTGGAGGTTGCAATCCCATGTTAAATCACATATAATTAAGTTTTGCTGACTTAAGTGAACACTGTGTGTAGGACAGCTTATTGTAAATTATTTATACTGTTATTTTTAAATTTTGCAAAGTGCCTCATAAAATTTTTACTCCTAACAATAAAGAGTAAATGGCTCAGCAAGATGAGCCATTGTTCTCATCTTACAGGAGGTAACATCAATGAGAGAGACACAGAACAAGACATAGTTAGTTAGACCACAGTTAGCTGTGAAATTTGAATCCTGCACATATGTTTTATTGCTAGTCTGAACTACAGTAAACCTAGGACTAGTAACTGGATTCAGGCCTTGGGATCTGACATTCAAATCCAACATACTATTAATTAGAACTTTGTTGTTGTGTGGCTCCAAGTCTTTTTTGACTGATGGCGATCCTCTAAGGTGAACCTATCATAGGGGGTTCTTGGCAAGTTTCTTCAGAAGGGGATTATCATTGCCTTCCTCTGAGGCTGAGACAATGTGCCTTGTGCAAGGTCACCAAGTGGATTTTTATGCTCCAGCAGGGATTTGAACCCTGGTCTTCAGAGTCACAGTCTAACACTCAAATCACTAACCAATCTGGCTCACAGTATATTAATTTATCTTACCTAAATCAGGTTGAAGTCCATTCATGTTCTCATCAATCTTCAGAGAGGTGTACAGAGGAGCAGAATCAGAACCCAAACGGTTGCAAGGTACAGCATAAACATCAAAAAGATCCTTCAAATCTTTGCGGCTACGAACACTAGGATATATTAACCATTTTCATCAGATACCATTATCAAAATATAGTTTTTTAAAAAGCAAAAACTAAGGCTAAGTATCAGTAAAACAGATGTTACCTGAAAGATTTGAAGAGCTCGACAAATTCAACAAAACTCATGTTGCTATCAGAAACCATGCAAGTTTGGAAGCCCTTCAATCCCCCTTTAACTCTTCCATGCCAGCTACTGCTGCTCCATGTGCTAAAAGAAAAGGAGATTAATGGAATTGGTATCCTGTTTAAGTACTGCAACTGTTTTTTTAACTGGTACAATATTTTAAGTAATTTATAAAATAACTTTTTGTTCTATATTTCTTCTCAAAGACCACTTCTGATCACCAGCTTATATAAGAGGAATTAATTAGTTTTCATAGTGTAATATTTCAAGACACTTCCAATGGTTGCATGTTCCTGACACACAGAACTTCCTGTCCAAAGAAAACATGCACATGAAAAAGTACTTTTCCCCTGATATGCTAGCTTTTATAAATTCTATGATTCCTTCAGAAGAGGTTTTTATTGCTCTCACTTGTTCTACCTTATTCACAATTTTTTTGTGGTGGAGAAGGGTTGATACATTAATGTTTTCTGCTTTAAAACTTTTTACATTCTACCTCACTTCATCTGCCTTCACTTTCCAGAAGAGATGCACAAGATAGCACTAACAACCCTCTGCATAAAAGCATCCTTAGACTTCAGACCTTAGACTCCCATCATTTTGCCTATGTATC
Source organism: Sceloporus undulatus (assembly GCF_019175285.1). NCBI lineage: Eukaryota > Metazoa > Chordata > Lepidosauria > Squamata > Phrynosomatidae > Sceloporus > Sceloporus undulatus. The sequence goes on from NC_056524.1 coordinate 180,478,445, forward strand.
AACAGCATTTAGCACAAGGAGTCTTACTACACTGTTAACTAATGATCCTTGTGATATAGCCCTTTAATAGCAAAATATTTCCATAGTGAAGCAATGCTTATGCGACTGAAAGGAAAAGAAATTGTCCAATAAATTTCCTTTCATATACAAGTTTTAAAACAAACACTAGTTGCTTTCTAGGTGGTACTGTTTGCTTGTGAAAATCATACTGGACCTATTTTGGGAGAAACTGTTGTAACACTGGCATCCTAGACTTGGCAGGCTGAATGAAGCCTAGCTAACTTAGATGCATTGTGTTTTTATTGAAAGAAAGTTTGTCTCACTTACCAAAGTTGGTTTCATCTTGCATTTTGTTCTTATTCACAATAATAATGACCACAAACCCAAGGTCTTGAATATACACACCCAAGTCTAATAGGCAGGTAAAACTAATCAAATTTTTGCACATACACATACATGGATTACCAAGAAAATGAGTCTATTTGACTTGCAAGCTGATAACAGTGAGCCACTTTAGATCTAGTGATGGGAAAGACTGTTAAGAAATTCAAATGCATCTGTAGATTTTGTACACCCTGATCTTAGTTTCATAGCAATCACACATAATGGGCTAAGCAATAGTTTTATACTTAATCTCACTGTTTCAGTTCCAAAATGTGTGCACAATTATCTTGTCTCCTCACCTAGATTGACCCTTTATTGATGATGACATCACAGGAGAAGATACTGGCCTGACAGGTGAAGAGACACCAGATGTTCCATTAGATGACACTGAGGTAGTCAGAGACTGTGTTCTCCTGGAAGGCAGAGTGTTGGTACTCGAAAAAGTAACCAGAAGAGATGGTTCTAAGGAAAAGGTAAATCTGTATCATTACCTTTGTAAGTAAATAACATTTCATCCAATTTGATAAGTCTTATTTGAACAAAAATCAGCAGCTAATAGAAAACCAAAGTGAAGACCTTTGAATTTCTATTCTTGGTTTTACTAGCAGGAAGGTTTCCAAATGTAGCCACTGACTGTATTCACAACATATAAAACCATAATTTGGGCTGAAATGTATAAGTCACAACAAGTCTTAGGTTTATTTATTCATCTTTTTTTCCCATGTTCAGAAGTAGGATCCAAGAAAGGGTATGCTTCCACTTGTTATTAATAGGGGTTTGATGTACAGTCTAGGCACAGAATTTTGGTGAGTACTAACTGTGGTCCTTTCCAAGTTGTCAATTTCAGAATTCAGGTTTTGCAAATTCACATACCAGAAAACACAAGCCACCTCTAATGAATACTAAGATCAAGAGCTTCCTCCTGGACAGATGAGAGGAGGAGAGGACAGGGGAGACCATGCCATAGTTAAGAGTGACAAATAAGTGCAGCCACTACAAACTAGTTGACTAAAAAAGCATTTTAATGTAAGTTTTTTTGTGACAAACAATGTATAATGGGAAATAACAATTCAGCCAAATATAGCCACGACTCTCCAGGTAGTGTGGGGTCACACGGAATATACTGCATTAATATTTGTTCTAAATTGCTCTTGCTGGTTTGGACCTATGGCTGCCAAAATGGTGAAAAATCTACAATGAGAGACAATTTCCTTATGGCTTTACAACATTCTATTTGTTCACGGCGGCTACTTGAAAGTGATATTTGACCCTTCCGTTGTTCCAGTTTATCAGGGAGTCTTCCTTAATCTTTTATTATCCCACTTTTTCAGGTGTTTTTTAAAATGTCCTTGTTTCTCTGTCCTACCACTGCAAACTTTACTTCAGTGGCTGCAAACTGAGTCCAATAAGCAAAAAACAAAAACAAAAACAAAAAAACACATTCAATTAACTTAGTATGGGAAGAGGAAAGGAGAGGGTAGAATCTTGCCCTTCTTTTTAGGCTCAGACAAAAACAAACTACTGCAGCTCGCCTAGCTTATGCATTCTTTCTCATTAATGATTTTGGCAATCATGACTACCCGTTGTTTGCCCACACATGCCCAGTTAGAGGGTATTCATTCGTGTGTCACATATTACTGGCAAGGTTGCTCAAAACATTATTTTCAAGCAGTCTCTATCATGCCATGTGGGTTCAACCAAGCCTGAGCATAAGCATTTTCCTAGAGAAAATGCATTTTCAATTATTGTGTAGGCAAGCATTTATTTTAGTTTAGTTTATCACTATTTAGGCTTCCAAAAATATTTTAACTAAAAGTCACTCTCTTCCAACAGAAAATTACATTCAGGTCAGTTTAAAAAAAACACAGGGAACTTTTCCATGCATATTATTTTCCTTGTAGTCCACACTGTGCAATAAGCCACTCCTTAGCCCTGAAAGCAGCATGGGGCGAAAAAGGGGGGGGGGGGCAAGATTTGCATATCCCAGTGGATTGATTTTGTGTTAGGCCAAAACAGATAAAGACAAAGTACCTGCTTCCTCTTGCTCATCAATATCTTGAGGGTCTGAACCACTTCTGCTCCGATTTTCCTTAAAAGGTCTTGCTTTTCGAATAGCCATCTCATCGTCGGTGCCATCTCCACTTTCACCCTGAAAACAGTGACTTTCATAATAAACATCATACGAACAATACATAAATTATTGTTAGCAACTATTCTAAGGGACCAACCAGATTGTCATGAGAAAGCCAGTAATAAAACTTTCTTATGTTTTTATATAACCTTAGGGGAAGAAGACTCCCTTGGAATTTTCTTTTTTCCACAGGCAACCCTGTGGTTGAGACCTCTCCAAGACTCTCTATCCTCCACTGCTCTGCTTAAGTCCAGCAAATTCAAGCCTGTGACTTTTCTGTTTGAGTTCATTCATCTGGCATGTGGTCTCCCTCTCTTTCTACGGCCTTCTATCTATCCTAGCATTATTGTCTTTTCCAGTGATTCATGCCTTCTCGTGATGTGGCCAAAACATGACTGCCTCATGTTGACTTCCAGGGAGTGTTTGGGCTTTACTGGTTCTAGCTCCCATTTATTTGTCTTTTTTAGCCATCCACATATCCTCAGAATTCTCCAGCACAACATCTCAAATGAGCTTATTTTCTTCTTATCTGCCTTCTTCACTGTCCAGCTTTCACATCTCTACATGGCGATGGGGAATATGATGGCTTGGACAATTAGTGTTCAGAGTTATATCTTTGCTCTTTAGGATTTTATCAAGTTCTTTCATAGCTGCCCTTCCCAATCCTAGCCTTTTTCTAATTTCTTGACTGAAGTCTCCATTCTGATTAATGTTTGATCAAAGGTCTGTCAACTCTTTTCTTATTTCAATTTTCTCATTATCTAGGATAAATTCTTGTAGATTTTCCATGGTCACTACTTTAAAAATATTGTCTATAAAAGGTGTATTCAAAAATATGCCATTATTTTTACAAAATGTAACTTTGATGTAGCTGCAATAGTTATAAAATGTGATGAATACATTTTTTTCCTCATAGAAAGAACAATAAAATAGATCATGGGCTAGAAGCTAAGGAAGTAATGGAAATCTTTGGATCTAGTCTGACATAAACAATTGCAAAAACATTCAAAACGTTAATCTGAATTTTAGAACACTACATTTCAATCATGGCATTCCCTCCAGGCATTATAATCTGCTCAAAAGATGCATATTTGAACTCAAGATTCTCCCCATCCCCCATGAGTATCTCCACCCTTGTTTTTACCAGCCTCAAAACTTAATGTTCATTGGCATGTCTAGAAGTTTTCCTTGACTTGAATCTGCCTTCCAAATGAATGCCTTTTTTGGGAGTTAGGAAAAATGAAATTTTCTGGAGAGTCAAAAATACTCTGTGTGTGCTTCTGATGTATGATATTTCCCTTCCTCTGGGGTTCTATAATACAGACAAAGGCTCAACTCAGAAGTCAAAAATGCCACCCAGTGTGCTCTATTTCTAGTTTAATTTAAAACCCAGACAAAAACCTGTCTTTATTATGTGTGCATAAAAAACGACACTATTTCTAAATAAATGAAATGCAAATAATTGGCAGTTTAGCATTTCTATTTATAATAATTCTCTTTCTGAATGCAGTTAATTAAGCAGGAAACATATAACAAGCTTAACTCATGCAAGTCAATATTAAATAACATAATATCTTACTCTCATGAGCACTTTTTTCTTTTTCTTAGCTGTGCTGATTCCCAGAGTGTTGTTTCTTTGCACACCTGGTTTCTCCACACTTTTCATCAGGTTTCCTGGGCTTGTATTTCTCGTACTCCAGCGCCTCCCCCCAAACAATTCAACAGCTTGAGCCAAGGTTGGGCCTTCATATCGACCATCCTCCTAATAAAAGAGTCCTCAGCTTTATTAGGGTGAAAGAGATACAGATCACAGAAAGAATGAGAAGCTAATATGGACATGTGAGTAAGGAGTTTATCAAACGGGAGGAATTTCTCTTAAATTTGAATGAAAAGAAAGTGGGGCCAGAACGCATTCACTTAAAGTCGCTAGTTTAGTGCAATTACGTGAACGCGCATTGCGTTCGAACTGGCTTCCCACTGCCCGAAAATAGCATGCCATTGCCCGAATTTGCATGTGGCAGTCTATCACAAAATAACATGAAACCACATGATTGTATTCGGACTGACTTCCCATTGCCCGAATTTGCGTGTAGTGGGTTATCATGCAATAACGTTAAACCTCATGATTGTGTTCAGATTGCCATCGGATTATACTTCTAATTTCCCTTGTCTGATAAACTCCTAAATGTTCACAACTCCAATTGCAAACTCAGAATAAGAGCAAAGCCTAAATATCATTACACTCCAAGGAAGGAGTGTGAAGAACTCAAATTATTTATTGGAATTAAAGAGGCCTTTATGCTTATATAAAGTGATTATTAGGAGAAGGGAGCTTAGGTAACACCTGCTCTTTGTTTCACCTGTTTTGTATCTTTTTTTTGTCTGTGTGTTCAAGCTATTTGCATTTTCCTTACCTGTTGAGTTGTCTTGTCCTTTCTTCAAAAAGTTAATACTCTTTATTCCCTTTGCCTGAAATAATTAGGCATACAGCTCCTATCCCAACCTATGGTTGGGGGCTTCTCACCCCCAAATGAGAACCAGTTTTAGGAGCTTTTGTAATCAAGTATATATCAACTTCCTTTCTCTGTTTTCTTTCCTGTTCCAAATTTGATCTCCTGGAAAGCCTAACTTCTTCTTTACTTTACAGGAGCACCCTGCGTAATTAACCCTGTTTTCACCACAAGCTTGTGTTGCACCAGCCCTGGGGCACACTGCTTAATATAGATATCAAATATTCCTACAATACCCAATGTCTAAAGCCCAGCCAGCAGCAAGTTGGCATCTAGGTCAGAATATATTAAAAGTGGCCAGTCTGTGGGGAAATTAGAGTGGCAGGCTGAGGCAGCAATTTCCAAAATCTGTAGTGTAGATCTGCCATCCCAATTGTCCCCAATGTAGAATGCCCCATTCCCTTCCCCTTTATAGCTATATCTACCAGCTCTGACACAGCATGTGCAGTGAGTCACACACATAAACAAGAAACTAGAAAGCCAAGTTATATCCTCAAGAGGAAGGCAAGGGAAAAGAAAAAGGGAAGGTTAAAAAAATGGCACAATAGCACAGAAAAAAAGTTACTTCTCAGTCCTTGGATGGATGACCAGCCTAAGCCTGGGGAAGAATACTAAACAATGCAAATTATAGGATTGAAAGGTGGGTCAGACTGGTAGCTCATCCAAAAATCACACTAAAATCTGGATTAACCTGGATTGGCAGCTACTGCAAGCATTTTAGAAAATCATAAAGCCAGTGATGATGAGTACAAAAGAGATAGTAGTACAGGCTACAGATGGAGCCGTGTGGTACTTGCTTAGTTTGTGGGTAAACAAGAAGGGCTTTTTTTTACTTTACCTGGTAGAGGCTGACATACTGTTTTCGCAGCCACTGCAGTCTTTGATCAGGGAATTTCTTCATCTTCCTTGTAGCACTAATTAATTCCAGCAGTCCATCAAACAGCATTTTGGCTGTATATTTCGGAGCCACAAAGTGCAGCAACTTATTTTCAGTAGTTTGAAGTCCATATAATAGTGTAATACCATTCTCTTCAGGAGACATATTGCAAAGTTTATTCTGAATGCACACAGAATGCATATCAATGCCAGAATGCCCCATGTACACTGCCTTTGCTGAGAACAGGTCTAAGCAGCCCTCCACCAATCCATTTATTCCAGTATTGCCAAGAAATTGAAATTTCCCAAGTTCAGCTGTGCTACCAAGCATGCTTAGTTTCATTTTAGAACTTGCAGAGCAAGCAGTGGTAGGTTTCATCCATGTCAATGTACTATTGTCAGGTTGAAGCTGAAGGAAACACCGTGCTGAAAAATGTGTCTCTTGGTCATAATGTATGACTGTTGCACCTTGCAGCAGGAACTGATGGACATCAGCTCTGATTGACAGCACGTACCAGGGAATGAGTTCAATCCCATGGCTGAATGCTTGCTGCTGCTCTTCAGCTGCTGGTGTAGTCCATTCTCTGGACTGCTCAAATATATCGATTTCAGAATCTGATAGATCTCCAGTTATAAGCCTGTATGGAAACCAAGTTATGATACATGTTCCATCAGCATATATCTTCATACAATTTATTTCATCATACAGTTTTTCTGAGCAAACATACAATTAAATCTCTTTGCAAATGTGGCTTTTTAAAATTACCAGATGTTGCATGGCACTACAAATTGCAATTATTTCATTTAAATTGAGACTATGTTCACAGAGAAAATGTGTACCTAACAGGCTTTTTCAGAATCCAGCTGCCTATTGTACCCCACCTGCAAGAACTCCATATTCCAAATGAACACAAGAAACACTTTTAAGAACTCTATCTAGAAAGTACACTGAAACTCTAGCATCCTTCTATTTAATCAGCATGCATTAGGAAAAACTAAAGGTATACCCACACTGCAGAATTAAAGCAATTTGACACTACTTTAACTGCAATGATGCTATCCTACAATAACAGAATCCTGTAGTTTGGTGAGGCACCAGAGCTCTCTGACAGACCAGGCTAAATACCTCACCAAACCACAAATCCCAGGATTCCACAGGATGGAGCCATGACAGTAAAGTGGTATTAAACTGCTTTAATTTTGCAGTGTGGATACACCAAAATTTACTTTATATGAACTGCAGGATATTTTCTTACTCCAACAAAAATTTGATTATAGAGTTCTCCATATCCAAAGGATTTTTTATAAGTACAGAATCAAATGTGTTCCAACCAAATATCTTAGTCAGAAAACATGAGATGAGAATAAAAGTAAAAATCAGATCATATAAAAGAATGCATTTCTTGCTTTCTGAGATATCTCCTTATCCAGTGAATTTCCATGTCCCCTTTCAATAACAGAACCCAAGAATCATTTCTGTTCCGTTGTATCATGGTTTGCTGGAAAATAGCATGAGGCTTTTTAAAATACTAATATTTAAAATGACTTGGACACAAAAAAGTACACCAACAAGAAAAATAAATATAATTCAGGGTTTTTTTTGTTCCAAAATCTGTTTTTTAAAAAACAGGAAAAATACATATTGTAAGTACTTGAAACCTACACCTACTGTGTAGGTGACAATGCCATACCAGGACCTGAATTACAGGTATATTTCTGTGTATATTCTGCAAGAAAAATGCATCTGAGAAACTAAAATGTTTCATAGCAATGCATCAAGGTTAAGGGATGACTCTGTCAACATAACTGAGATAGTAGTACCTAAATGTTCAACCAGGAAGAACCCTTCCAAGGTTTCTCTATATTTAAAATCATTTATGGTGAATTAGTTTTTAAAAAATTGTACTAGTAAGGTTTGTGTATTCCTATTATATGGTCAGTTGAAACAACACTAAGATCCATCTCAAATATATCAGCAACCCTTCTGAATGGACTCATTTCCAACTTTCTTTCTACATCAGGCAGCAGTGCCTTAGCCTTCTTTTCTTTTCTTGCTCCCCCCCCCCCCCTTATGCAGTGATTTTAGCAGCTCTGCCTCAGAGAACTCCCAAAAATATTTTTCAAAGGGTTTGCCAATCCTCCCTCTCCATTGGGATTCTCATTTGCAACCACCATCTCTTTGAATTTTGACTTGAACCTGGCCACAGCAGCTTGGATGACAACCACAAATCTCACTAGTACAATTTTTAAAGACTAATTCACCATAAATGATTTTAAATAACTGAGGATTGAAGCATGCTTTCTTGGTGTGAGCTAACTCCAATATAATGTACATGAACTTATGAAAAAATAAAAAATGTTGGTTGGCATTACTAGATGTGGGACAGGATTCTACATAAACTGTTCACAAATCAGAAAATATCTGTAAGCCAGATGAGAAATAAGGAGAAAAATGGGTGATTTGGATAATGAATATAAAGCTCTATAGTGTTACATCTGTCAATAATCAAGTTCAAACATCAGACTTATGTAATGTACTGGTCTGAGCATTGGACTACGACTCTGGAGAGCAGGTTTCGACTCCCTGCCTGCCCATGGAAGCCCACACTGGGTGATCTTGGACAAATCACACACCCCAGAAAACACTATGATAGCTTCACCTAGGGTTGCCATAATCTGGAAACAGCCTGAAGACAAACAACAACAATTGTGGAAGTGGATATCCCAATGATAGCCCCTTCAGCTGCATGAAAATGTTACGCAGATGATAAGGGGACTCCAATGAATGGACTGAGCTATAATGAGGAGTGAGGAATTGGCAAAAATTTAGTAGCTCCAATGAAGCAAATGAAAAAAGATTTCCCTATCCCAGTGATGTTTCTGAATGTTGTCAGGCAGATATCTTTAGGACAATGACAAGCAAGATCTGACTTTTGGTTTTCAAACATATTGCCTATTCTGTGAGCTGCCTTGGGTCCCTTTTGGGGAGAAAGGCATCATAGAAATGAAACAAACAAATAAATACATAAATTTGCTTTCCCTTAATTTAAAAATGTAATATTTATATTAACTTATTTTAAGGAGAATGTTTGAAATTTAGTGTCTGAATGTATTAGATTTTTCAGTGGCAAACAAAAAGCATAATCTAGAATAAATTCTCTCTAAAAGAAAAGCTATACTAAAACAATGATATAGCAAAACACTTCTCAGATTCTGGGAGTAATGTGAAAGCACAAGAAAAGTGGTTAGACTGACTTGGCGTCAGAAGTTACTCAACAGCCCAGAAGAAATTGGTGCCAGATGATAATAATTCTATTAAAAACAGTTTTCACAGGAAGCAAAGATGACTTCATGGTCTATTAAACGAATAAGAACATTTAGAACAAAATGGGCATTAGTTTACTTGACATTTGTTTTAGTGGTTCAGTAAGACCTAGGACTGTTGTTGATATGCTTATTTAAAAAAAATTGTAGTACAGTAATGATGTACTTTGTCAACTAGTATTCTTTCCTCCACTCCAGCAGCCTCAATAATTCCTGAGGTCTAAGAACTCTTAAGGGCCAAACTACAAATTACACTGCCACACCACCAAAGATGGAGGAGTAGCTTTGCAATAGATTTGGAACAGGTGATAAATACTTTTTACCATTCCCCTGTCAGCTGTTCCTCCCCCAAACTTCTTAATTACTTTTTCTCCTTCTAGTGTCCAAGAACCAAGTATACCTTGCAAGCATGGATCCAGAACCCCGAGAGTGGAAGGACAAGTAGTTGGGGGATGCTCTTTCCAGTTAAAGTACCCTCTTCCCTTTCTCTGACACAAGGGAGTCTTGAAATGGACAATGGACTGTGCAGCTACACTACACTACACATGGTTGAATGGTTCAGTGTAGAGATGCCCACACCTGTGTCCTCAGATGCTGTTGGGCTTAAAATACTAGATGTCCCAGCTAGCATGGTCAAATTTGTAGTTCACAATGTGGGGACCAATGTTTGGATAGTACTGATTTAGATCTACTTACACCAGTAATGGGGAAATACTGTATCTACTTACACCAGGGATAGACCACTTGTGGGTGGTCCCTGAACTCCATTTTTGCAATCCCCAAAGTCCAATAGAAGTCCCCTGTTTTTAAAAAACAAACCACCTAATTTTTTTAATTCAAGATCATTTTCAGGTGATCCTTCACTCCCCAATAGCCCCAAATGCCAGAAAATTGCCCAGAAATGTATTTTTGCCTGTAGACACCCCTCAAGCCCCTAAAACCAGGCTAAAAATTGTGATAAGAAGTGTAGTGTAGCTGCATGGTCCATTGTCCCTTTAAGAGAAAATTGCTAATGGCTCTCATGCATTTGCTTACATGGTCTACAAGAAACCACATGGAGAAATCATCTTGAAGTTTGGGCTATGGTTTCATTGGTATGCCAGTTTCCATCTACATATTTAATGCTGTCTATTTTAGAATGCAAAGGGATCTTGTAGCAACTTTGAGATTAACTGAAAGAAGCTGGTAGCATGAGCTTTTGTAAACTTGAGCCTACCTCCTTGGATGCAGGTTTTTAAAAACATGTGTCTGACGAAGTAAGCTCAGGTCTATGAAAGCTCATGCTACCAACTCCTTTCAGTTAGTCTCAAAGGTGCTACAAGATCCCTACTGATTTTCCAGACTAACACAGCTATATCTTTCTACATTTCATCATATCTATACTGGTTTTTGTATGCTTTAATGATGATTTGCATGATTTTATTATTTTGCGTAAACTCCCTTGAGAGGATTTTATGGCCCTACAGGCAATACAGAAATGTGTTAAATAAATAAATAAATAAATAAATAGTGTGTAATAAACTATTTAATAGCTATATTTTGTATATTAACATTTAGTGTATGTTAGACAAAGGAAGCTTATTTCCTGTTCATGGAAGATAGTAAAACATCTGTACCAAATTACAATCATCTCATAAAATGAGGCTGAGAGGCAGTGTATGCTTCAGACAGAAGACACCTAGCTGTATTAGTCAAAAGACATTGTGCCCCCTATTATGTATTTTTCTCCCCAAGATATTTTTTTTTCTTCCAAGAAATAACATGAAATAGGCAGAAGGAAAATATAAGAAGATTACAAACAGGAATGTAAAATTCCATGTTTGAATTAAGTCAGCTGCAAGATTACAACCTTGGGCTAAATTCAATGTTATGTAAGAAGACTTCAACATGCTTACTGGGTGTTTTCATTCTTACCTACTGCATATATTCCCCATTACTGACCCCAAATCTTCTCCAGAGGGTCTCGCAACCCTCAAGAACAAATCTATGATAAATGGAGAGAGGAAATGATGGGAGGGAAATATTGATCCATCTATAGCATCTGTTCTGCTGTTAGCAAGGTGCCATCAGATACAATTCCTTGTCTGGAAGCACCCAATGATTTACTCATGACTACCCAGCAAATTCAATGATCAGGTTGTATGGTTAGGTCCACACTGCAATCCACAATATTTCACAGTTGTCAATTTCTGAACAGTGTTTTTCTTGAAGAGTCACATACAGCAGGTATAATTCTCCTTGTGAGTACTGTCATTATCATATGCCTTCAAGTCATTTCCAACTAGAGAGTGTGTGACTTGTCTCCAGAGTTGCAGTCCAATGCCAAACCCACTACACCACACTGTCTCTCCTTTGTGAGTATACCGCTAGCAGAAGCTAATATGAACTCATAAAATTTCAACAACTCTTATATAGCTTTCATTTAAGTGCATGGTGTTCTGGACTTTCAGTAGTTTTTCTCACTGCACAGAGAGAAATGGGGGATCTGAGGTCATAGAACACGAGCTTTCCCATAATTAAAATAACACCTGTGCTGAATGACTGTGCTCAATGGTGAATATTCAGAGAGTTTATTAGCTCTGATAAGATTTCCCTAAGATAATTTATGAACCTCAGATAACATGTCCTTAAAAGTAGTGGGATTAGGAACAATAATAAATAACCTTTATTTTGACTAGGTCAGAATGCTGTTCCAACAGGATATAATGTTCTGAGCGAAGATCAACAAAGATGCCATGGTGCTATTCCTGGCATTGCTAACCAAGTCCTAGTTGTATCTGTACATTTCTAAAAGTTTCAAGCACAAGTTGAAGAGGCTTTGACTGGACATAATTACATCATGTATGAACATAAAACTTAATGAGAAGGATTCCAAGCATCTGAGTGCCATGATTCCTTGCATAACTCTGAGAAAAAGTCTGGAACTGGAAGCTGTCCAATCAAATAGGCATTTTCAAAAAGCTATTTGTTCTCACCATTAATAATTTTTACACAGCAAGAACCTTAAAATCAAGAGAATGCATACAACATTGACATATTGGTCTAACTGACACTATAGTTTAACCTTAGAGAACAAGGCTGAACTTTGCATATTTCAGCCTCCATCTATAGTGAGCCTGCAAGAATGAGTTTGGAAGCTTTCACTTCCATATTTTGTAATCTGAAAATCTCTCTCTCTTTCTCAAACACACATATACACACATCTTCTTTTAGCAACTTACAGATAGCGGTTTTTGTCCTTCAAAGAATTTCTTCTGGAACTTCCACCTTCATCTTCAATAAAATTATCTTCTCCATCTTCAGATTCCAAACTACGATTACAGCTCCGAATGGTCTGAAATATGTAGTTAGCTGCTGATTCCTTTTCCATACTATGTAAGCCATCGTGACCTATCCGTTGTAAATAGTTATCTTGCCCACTGTATTCTGCAACAAACTAAAAGAAATCCCATATTGTACTGAGGACTGACCTTTAAAAGAAGAAGACAACATAGACAAGCATCCTAGTATTGTAGATAACACAGCACTTAAATGGAACCCAAAAGGCCAATGCAGCTACAACAGAGTTGTACTATTAATCTTGCATTTACAGTGGTCACCTTTATTCCTGCTGTTTGCAAACAAATATGTCTCACATATATCATGACATGCTCAGGGACTGCTTGGATTTAAGCACCCCTTAACTGTCATGGTACATTATACATTCTTGGCAAAACAAAAATGAATTTCATTTGACATAAGGAGTGTTTCCAGGATCAGACAAAAACCTTATTTAGCCCAACTTTATGTTTCCTACTGTGGACAAATAGATGTCTCTGAGAAACCTCAGAGAAGGACATGTGGACAATATTGTTAATCCATGAGCCCAGATATATTTTAGGCTGTAATCTTGAATAAACGTACTTGGAAGTATTTTTCATTAACAGCAACAATGACGTACAGTTTTATGATCAATCTTTACCTTCAGACTTTACATTTAAGGGATTTATTTTTTAAAACAAATGGCAAAGAAAGGCTCATTCTTTGGACAACAAAGATCTAAACTATTAAAATGAAAGCTGAGGCTTTTACTACACTTCATTTTCTTATTTTAACTCTGACTGACATTATTTTAAAGGCAACAGTTGCAAATTACATGCAATTATTACTACTAAGATCAACTTGCATTCTTGGGGTATCAAACATTATTTTTTGCCTAAGCTATTTCAATTCAGCTCAGCATACAGCAGCAGACTCTATTCTTGGTAACACTGATGCTGCTCTTTAAGAAAATATAAAAGGGCAACATTTATACAAAAATCACAATATTTTACTGAAATAGCAAGGTTATAAATTTATTGCAATTCAAAATTCAAAGAAAGGATCCAAACAAAATAGTTACACGAGCCTAATGTGGATCTGGCTTGGCTTTTTTCTCACTAACACTCCTTGGAGAAACATGGATGTTCCACAGGAAAAAGTGGGGGGGGGGGGAGGAATAAACTAATGGGTTAATACATGCCTCCTGTCTGAACTTAAGCTGCTCTCTGGATCCTACTCAAGACTTTAAACAAAACAAAACACTGAAGACTTACAAGTTATTGTTATATAAAATGATTATAAAATATTAGTGGTAGCCTTACTAATGAATTGGAACTTGGTACTGGGAATTAGCAGAATCTTATACAGGAAAAAAAAAATCTTTAAACGGAACTGTAATGTGACATCTGTAATTTTTGAACCACCTAGTCCAACATAGTCCATTACCCATACAATGTTAGGCTTGTATGTTTGCAACTGTTTGAACTTTACTGCATTTCCATTTCCATAAGTAGCATTTATTAATAAATTCAGGTATTATTGCTGTCATTTTCTCTCTCTTTAGTTTACCTCTAGTGTTTCATCCTGAGAGTTATACTGAGGACAAAGTCTGATGAGGCTTGCAGCCCCATCCAAAACTTCACAGAGTTCTTTTAAAAAGACACCACAGAAAGGAACAACTTTACAGCCTGGTATATTCAGAGCTCTGTTAACAACTTTTCTATATTCCGATGATGATTCATGTTGCGCCATAGCATCTTTCAAGCTTCGCATCGTTTCAATATCAGACTGGTCCATGAATTGCCACATTTTTAAAACTTTTCTTGATCTATTTTAGATGGAAAAATAAATAAATTTTATATTGAAATTTTGTAGTCCAAACCAACGTGTAACATGTGAGAATGTGTAGCTGCATTCAAAGTTCATTACCACTGATTTTTTTTTTAATGAAAGAGCGACATTCAATAGAGATACTTATGGCATTCAACACAGACAATTGTGAAAAGCAGGGTTTCATATTAAAAAGCTTATTAGAATGATTTGCAAATACATAAAAACCACTTTTCATAGCTGGGGAACGGAGGGCTGGTACAGCATGGTGGTGCCGATACTAGGGTTTGGGAGCACGCAGCAACCACACGCTTCTGAACTCTAGGATATATGGGCGCTGTGCAGCATCCATATGTTGCTGTGCTGCGCTTGTATCACTGATGCACCACAGTGTGGTAATGGCGCACTCATGGCTTCAAGCACACACTCCTAAAAGAACCCACTTTTCTGGGTTCTTTTAAGTGCAGAGGGATGCCGCGTGGTTTGGCTGCTGTGGCGTCCCTCAGGAGCAGAAAGGGGTGTACAACCCCTGAGATTGTCATTTAATATTGTTAAATAGTTAATACTGAAAATACAAATCTTCTGTGATTGCTTTAGGCTTCCAAATGGAGCTTTTATTATGAAATTGCCATGAGTCACTCACATAGTTTTACCTGGGTGTAAATATCCACTTGTCAGTATTCTTTGTTTTTCCACTGCTTCTTCCATTTTTCCTCATCCCAAAACTGATAAATTGCATAGATTTGAAAGTATTGAACTGCCTTTTCTAGTCTCATACAACTTTTAGTTCTGTTGTAACATTGTCTTTCCTCACTCCCATACTCTTTTCCTTCTCCTTCTGCTCTCACTCTTTTCCTATTGGCAGTCTTCCTCAATAAATATGATGCAGGAGACCAGGTTGAATAGGGATAGGTCAGGAAGCAGATAAATACAATCTGCCCTCCACAGTAAGGGCTGTTCGACACTGGAATGCACTCCCTCAGAGGGTGATAGAGTCTCCTTCCTTGGAGGTCTTTAAACAGAGGCTGGATGGCCATCTGTCAGGGATGCTTTGATTTGGATTTCCTGCATGGCAGGGGGTTGGACTGGATGGCCCTAGTGGTCTCTTCCAACTCTACGATTCTATGATTCGATGACAAAGAGCCCTCCTCCAACCACCATCTTGAGGGGGAGAGGTGCCTGGAAGACAAGAGCCCCCTCCTCCAACCACCATCTTGAGGGGAGAGAGGCCTGGCCTGGAAGACAAAGAGCCCTCCTCCAACCACCATCTTGAGGGGAGAGAGGCCAGGCCTGGAAGAAAAAGAGCCCTCCACCAACCACCATAGTGAGGGAGGAGAGGCCTGGCCTGGAAGACAAAGAGCCCTCCTCCACCACCATCTTGAGGGGGAGAGGCCAGCTGGAAGACAAAGAGCCCTCCTCCAACCACCATCTTGAGGGGGAGAGAGGCCTGGCCTGGAAGACAAAGAGCCCTCCTCCAACCACCATCTGTGAGGGAGAGAGAGGCCAGGCCTGGAAGACAAAGAGCCCTCCTCCAACCACCATCTTGGAGGGGAGAGAGGCCTGGCTGGAAGACAAAGAGCCCTCCTCCAACACACCATCTTGAGGGGGAGAGAGGCTGGCCGGGAAGACAAAGAGCCCTCCTCCAACCACCATCTTGAGGGGGAGAGAGGCCAGGCCTGGAAGACAAAGAGCCCTCCTCCAACCACCATCTTGAGGGGAAGAGGCCTGGCCTGGAAGACAAAGAGCCTCCTCCAACCACCACCTTGAGGGGGAGAGAGGCCAGGCCTGGAAGACAAAGAGCCCCCTCCAACCACCACCTTGAGGGAGAGAGGCCAGGCCTGGAAGACAAAAGCCCTCCTCCAACCACCATCTTGAGGGGGAGAGAGGCCTGGCTTGGAAGACAAAGAGCCCTCTCCTGACCACCATCTTGAGAGGGGAAAGAGGCCTGGCTGGAAGAAAAAGAGCCTTCCTCCAACCACCATCTTGAGGGGGAAGAGGACGCGCTGGAAGACAAAGAGCCTCCTCCTGACCACCATCTTGAGGGAGAGAGGCCTGGCCTGAAGACAAAGAGCCCTCCTCCAACACCACCTTGAGGGGAGAGAGGCCAGGCCTGGAAGACAAAGAGCCCTCCTCCACCACCATGCTTGGAGGGGAGAGAGGCCTGCTTGGAAGACAAAGAGCCCCCTCCTGACCACCATCTTGAGGGGGAGAGAGGCTGGCCTGGAAGAAAAAGAGCCCTCCTCCAACCACCATCTTGAGGGGGAGAGAGGCCAGGCTGGAGACAAGAGCCCCCTCACCACCATCTGAGGGGGAGGAGGCCAGCCTGGAAGACAAAGAGCCCTCCTCCAACCACCATCTTGAGGGGGAGAGAGGCCGGGCCTGGAAGCAAGAGCCCTCCTCCAACCCACCCACTTGAGGGGGAGAGAGGCCAGGCCTGGAAGACAAAGAGCCCTCCTCCAACCACCACCTTGAGGGGGAGAGAGGCCAGGCCTGGAAGACAAAGAGCCCTCCTCCAACCACCACTTGAGGGGAGAGAGGCCAGGCTGGAAGACAAAGAGCCTCCTCCAACCACCATCTTGAGGGGGAGAGAGGCCTGGCCGGGAAGACAAAAAGCCCTCCTCCAACCACCACTTGAGGGAGAGAGCCAGCCTGGGAAGACAAAGACCCCCCTCCAACCCACCACACCTTGAGGGGGAGAAGGCCAGGCCTAACAAAGAGCCCTCCCCCAACCACCATCTTGGGGGGAGAGAGCCTGGCTTGGAAGAACAAGAGCCCTCCTCCTGACCACCATCTTGAGGGGGAGAGGCCTGGCTGGAAGAAAAAGAGCCTTCCTCCTCAACACCATCTTGAGGGGGAGAGAGGCCTAGCCTGGAAGACAAAGAGCCCTCCTCCTGACAACCATCTTGAGGGGAGAGAGGCCTGGCCTGGAAGACAAGAGCCCTCCTCCAACCACCACCTTGAGGGGGAGAGAGGCCAGGCCTGGAAGACAAAGAGCCCTCCTCCAACCACCACTTAGAGGGGGAGAGAGGCCTGGCTTGGAAGACAAAGAGCCCTCCTCCTGACCACCATCTTGAGGGGGAGAGAGGCCTGCCTGGAAGAAAAAGAGCCCTCCCCAACCACCATCTTGAGGGGGAAGAGGCCAGGCCTGAAGACAAAGAGCCCCCTCCAACCACCATCTTGAGGGGGAGAGAGGCCAGGCCTGGAGAACAAGAGCCCTCCTCCAACCACCATCTTGAGGGGGAGAGAGGCTGGCCTGGAAGACAAAGAGCCCTCCCACCACCACCTTGAGGGGGAGAGAGTCAGGCCTGGAAGACAAAGAGCCCTCCTCCAACCACCACCTTGAGGGGGAGAGAGGCCAGCCTGGAAGACAAAGAGCCCTCCTCCAACCACCATCTTGAGGGGGAGAGAGGCCGTGGTTGGAAGACAAAGAGCCCTCCTCCTGACCACCATCTTGAGGGGGAGAGAGCCGGCCTGGAAGACAAAGAGCCTTCCCCAACCACCATCTTGAGGGGGAGAGAGGCCTAGCCGGAAGACAAAGAGCCCTCCTCCTGACCACCATTGAGGGGGAGAGAGGCCTGGCCTGGAAGACAAAGAGCCCTCTCCAACACACATCTTGAGGGGGAGAGAGGCCTAGCCTGGAAGACAAAGACCCTCCTCCAACACCATCTTGAGGGGAGAGAGGCCTGGCTTGGAAGACAAGACCCTCCTCCTACCACCATCTTGAGGGGGAGAGAGGCCTGGCCTGGAAGACAAAGAGCCCTCCTCCAACACCATCTTGAGGGGGAGAGGGCCTGGCCTGAAGACAAAGAGCCCTCCTCCAACCACCATCTTGAGGGGGAGAGAGGCCAGGCTGGAAGACAAAGAGCCCTCCTCAAACCACCATCTTGAGGGGGAGAGAGCCAGGCCTGGAAGACAAAGAGCCCCCCAACCACCATCTTGAGGGGAGAGAGGCCAGGCCTGGAAGACAAGAGCCCCCTCCAACCACATCTTGAGGGGGAGAGAGGCCTGGCCTGGAAGACAAAGAGCCCTCCTCCAACCACCATCTTTGAGGGGAGAAGGCTGGCCTGGAAACAAAGAGCCCTCCTCCAACCACCATCTTGAGGGGGAGAGAGGCCTGGCTGGAAGACAAAGAGCTCCTCCAACCACCATCTTGAGGGGAGAGAGGCCTGGCCTGGAAGACAAAGAGCCCTCCTCCAACCACCATCTGTGAGGGGAGAGAGGCCTGGCCTGGAAAGACAAAGAGCCCTCCTCCAACCACCATCTTGAGGGGGAAGAGAGCCTGGCCTGGAAGACAAAGAGCCCTCCTCCAACCACCATCTTGAGGGGGAAGAGGCCTGGCTTGAAGACAAAGAGCCCTCCTCACCACCACCTTGAGGGGGAGAGAGGCCAGGCTTGGAAGACAAAGAGCCTCCTCCAACCACCATCTTGAGGGGGAGAGAGGCCTAGCCTGGAAGACAAAGAGCCTCCTCCAACCACCATCTTGAGGGGGAGAGGGCCTGGCTTGGAAGACAAGAGCCTCCTCCTACCACCATCTTAGGGGGAGGGAGGCCTGGCCTGGAAGACAAAGAGCCCTCCTCCAACTACCATCTTGAGGGGGAGAGAGGCCTGGCTGGAAGACAAAGAGCCCTCCTCCAACCACCATCTTGAGGGGGAGAGAGGCCAGGCCTGGAAGACAAAGAGCCCTCCTCCACCACCATCTTGAGGGGAGAGAGGCCGGCCTGGAAGACAAAGAGCCCTCCTCCAACCACCATCTTGAGGGGGAGAGAGCAGGCGTGAAGACAAAGAGCCCTCTCCAACCACCATCTTGAGGGGGAAGAGGCCTGGCCTGGAAGACAAAGAGCCCTCCTCCAACCACATCTGAGGGGGGGAGAGAGGCCTGGCCTGGAAGACAAAGAGCCCTCCCCAACCACCATCTGGGGAGAGAGCCGGCCTGGAAGACAAAGAGCCCTCCTCCAACCACCATCTTGAGGGGGAGAGAGGCCTGGCCTGGAAGACAAAGAGCCCTCCTCCAACCACCACTTGAGGGGAGAGAGGCCTGGCTGGAAGACAAAGACCCCCTCCAACCACCATCTTGAGGGAGAGAGCCTGGCTGGAAGACAAAGAGCCCTCCTCCAACCACATCTTGAGGGGAGAGAGAGGCCTTGCAATTTTTTGTATTGTTTTGCAACTTTACTGTACACCGCTATGATCACTGCGGAATAGCGGTCTATAAATAAAAATTATTATTATTATTTATTTTATTATTATTAGTATTATTATTATTATTTATTTATCTGGATTTATACCCCATTCTTCAGCCAGAAGGCCTCAGAGTGACATAGGGCACAAACCCCGGCAAAGGTGGAATGTGATATGCAAGGGAAAAGCCCGGTGGAAGGGGAGAACACGTGCACCCCTTCTGGTGGTGCGGGGGGGGCACGTTGCCATTCAACCGCCTGGCAACCAATCAAATCCGTAGTTAAACCCGGAATGGGAGGTTCGACTGTAGTAGCATGTATTGTTAGTATCAATTATTAAAAATCATAAGAAAAAGGGAGGGAGAGGTGTTTTTTTAATGTTGTGTCATGTAAGAAGTAATCTTTGCTTAAATTTTGATATTTTTAATTTCTCTACCGACTCCTTTTAATTTCTATACAGAAATCTAGTATTGTATTTCTTTGGAAAAGTATGCTAATGTTTCTAATTTAAGATGTTTATCATTTTGGAAGATAAATGCACTGTCTCTAGAGTATTCTGAGAAAAGACCTGCTTCTCACCAAATGTAACCTTCATTATCCATTTCATTCAGTTTTCCCAAAACAACTATCGTAAACTCACCAGACAAGATAAGTCATACAACTTAGTAACAGAACACTGTTTAGTATAGTGACTGATGATGCACAGTTCACAATTTATTTTTTTAAAAGGACAGCTGTATGTAACAGAAGCTGCAGTATAATCTATCTTTGAGTCTCCATTATTTGAAGGATGAGCTGTACGTACCTTAGCCCTGCCAAGAACTCCATGACAGCATTGTAGTTGCCCATGTTCCAGCAGCATTTTGCCACATGAACTACATAGGAGAAGACTTCTCTTTTCTCCTCCATAGAACCTGCTGTAAGAATCAGCCATGTCACCCAGGAACTCACCTTATTAAACAAACAAACAAAGGATTAAGTATTTGTATACTTTTACTTGGATTTATATATCTTACACTTGATTGGATTAACTGAAATATCAAATATAGGTTGTTTTGTATTGTCTTGTTCCAAACAGGAAAGTGAAAACCATGATATATAACCTCTCTATTTTTTAGTGTCACCCTCCCTTCTCCAGAGACTGAGATGTGTCATGTTACATAATTTCTTTAAGTTCATGTACAGATTTAAACATACTAAGCATATATAAACAGTAATAGTTCATATGCATGAGTGTTTAAAAGCTTCATTTTAAAATAAACAAGAGGCCCTTAAAAAAGTATGATAATAATCTGGTGTTCCCCCTCCTCCCATGCTTTTTGTTGGTAATAGCAGTAGTCAGACTCTATGGCCTTCAATTGTCAATCAGGTCAAGAATATGACCCACAGGAAGGTCCTAATACAAGCAGTACATCTAAGTAGGTAGGAATTGGCACCACTGACTGCCAGAGTCGACTGACCTTATCAGACCCATAGTGGGGTAATTCTACTTTTTGTCATGTATCCTAGACTGTAAGATTAAGACTGGGAAAGACCAAGGTGTTGCAACCATAAGCATGCATATTTGAGAATAAACACCACTTAAACTAGTAGAGACATAGAACTTTATTACATGAGGCTACCAAAGCAGAATTTCAACAGGATAAAAATGTCTCTGGCACCAGTACTTATTACACAACGTTGTGTCCATCCTGCTGCTGCCTTCTGATCCATTCATTATTCATTATTTCTGAATATACATGGATAGTAAGGTGGGTTTATAGAGGCCATGCAGAAGAGAGAACATGGGACCATAGATCACCAAAGCAGCACCTTAGTGCTACTGCAGAGAAGTGTGATAATCAATGTTCTCAAATCTGTATTTTTCCATTTCCTTGAACTACCACAATTGCAGCAAGACAGCAGGCTGTTGTGATAAAGTCTTTATTTCTGAGTAAACATTGATAGGACTGATCTCTTTATAAAGGAATTAGATGTCCATGGTTATGAGCAAGATGTTAGGCAAAGAAACTGAGCAAAATATCTAAGGGGTTCCATCTCAAAAAATCAGGCCATGAGATTCTACATAGAAGTGGGCCACTTTGTGCACCCCCTACCATCTGGTGTAAATTAGGATAACAGCCTTGGTTTTAAAGGCCTTGACTGCAAAATCCCCAGTGGATAGGATGTGCCCTCCCTCTGAAACAATGTCCAACTGCTTACAAAATAGTGGTATGAGAAAATAAAACTAGGAGTCAACTTAAAAAAATAATGTCATCACATTTCCATAAGGACTGCAAAACATAAAGGGGTGATGGATGGACAAAGCCAGTGAAAGATCAAATGTCTTTGTGGCACACCACGGGAATCATTTTATGTTCCCCTGATAGACTAGAAAAAAAATGCCATTGGCAACCGTTACTTGCCCAAGACTGGCTCCCAGCTGAGCCAACTCTTCCTGCTGCCACCATCAAGATGAACTCAGTGAAGCAGCTCCTCCTAGTTCCTACAACCCCAGGAAGACACATACCCAAACTCTGCATTATGTTCAATTATAAACAGGTTCCATCTACAGTTTTTGCTCTCAAAACTATACCTATTTGGGCTACCACTTCAACTTTATCTAAAATTTCATATTCCCAATATAACTCTATTAACATGTCCTGCTTCATATTTACTACATTTAGTGAGAACAATGGACTTAAGGTATAGTTTTCCTTGTATTCAAAATCTGTTCATGTATAGATGATCTCTGCCAGCTATCACTCAGAAAATGTTCAGCTTACTTTCCCACAACACAAATTAAAGAAAAGAGAAAGAGAAAGCTGTAATTTCACATGGAAACCTAATTCAAACCAACTGGGCTATTTTACACTGAGATTCCCAAGGGATTGTTTTTTTTTTCTTGTTCTATAAACACTTATCAACATGAGATAATAAATGTGATCTTTTCTTTCCTACATTTAGTTTCCTTCTTCTTGGCTCATGAACAACTTATAATTTATGTTTACGGACATTTCTTTAGTGATGAGAGCTTCATATATGAGATAAAAACACATTTCCTTTCAAAGAAAAGAAAACTGTATTTCATCTTCTACTGACAGCTAGATTTAAAGACACAAACCCAGCTTGTAAAGTCAGCCACAAGAATGTGTTGAACTAATTTAAAAAAACCCAGAGGGATTGTATACATCAGTGCATTATTTTAAAGTAATTTAGATAATTGTCTCCTTCTGTATATCTGATTCTTAATTATTAGGCCAGTAAACCCAATAAAGCACTGTATAGGAACCAGACATCTATATATCTGTTTTCACTCAAGGTTTCAATTTAATCTACATGTTTAGTTATTTATTTCTGAGTCACCCAATAACTGCCATTCTTGCAGTGATATAATCTAGCATAAGTAAAGCCAGAGAACTCAGTGAGAATTACTTCAAAGGAAATGTGCAAAAGACCTGGCTGCCCTGCATCCTATTTTCAGAATGTTGAAGTAAATATTAATGAATAGTTGATTTGCGAGACAGCAATGTTAACTGTACAAATTATTTTACTGGGATTCCTCATCACATAAGAAATAGAAGCTATGTTTCTAACCACTAGATTAAATAGCGGTACCACTGAAGATGTGAACTCTGCAAAACTAGCACAAAGTCATTTCAATGTCATTCTAAGCATTCTGAAGGTGTCTCCCTGGCCTCATGTGCTCCTGTCTGGATTATGTAGGGCCAGGATCAGGCAAACCAGGCATGGATCCAGATTGATTCTGACCTAAAAGGGCCATAACCCATTCTAAAAAGACCAAATGTTTGCCACAGAGTTCCTAAGAAACTCTGCAGTGACAGCCGGCAGACCAGGCAGCCCCATGAACCCCGTACCTGCCTCCACCATTGCGGCTTCTGACCTGTGACACTGGATAGGGTGCCTGGTCACATGGGAATACCCAGGAATCACATTTTCTCTGCAATGGGGCTTTTCTCAGCAGCCATCACGTAGAGGTAGGTATGGGCTACACAGCAGTAGCACATCCATGCTTTGGTGGTAAGTGGGCATGTAAGCACCTGCCTGTTGCTGCGCTGGCCCAGGGACTGGCCTGGGTCAAGATCTGGGGCAGGGTAGCACAAGCTTGGCCCCTGCTATCTTACCCCTTTGCTTAGGGCCTCAGTCATTCTAAGCAAGGAGAAGAGAGTTTACAAGTCTTTATAGCTGCATCCACACTGCAGAAATAATCCAGTCTGACACCACTTTAATTGCCATGGCTCAATGAGATGGCATTCAGGAAAAGTAATTTTGTGAGACATTTAGCTTTCTCTGACAGAAGGCGCTGATGCCTCAACAAACCTCAAATCTCAGAATTCCATAGTACTGAAGCATGAGAGTCAATGTGGTGTCAAAGTCTATTATTTCCTCGGACGCAGCTAAGGAAGCACAAACATTCTCTTCTATGACAGTGGACCTGTGTGGGCGCGCCTTGCATGGCTCCTGGAAAAAACCCTGGTGTGCCCCAGAAGTAATGGGGTGCATGCCTGCAGCGCACAGTATATGCAGCGCCGCAGGCACAAGCCCCATTACTTCTAATGGGGCTCAAGCATACGCATTTTTCCCTTACACGGGGGGGGGGGGGGGGGGGGGGCGGCAGAACAGATCCCTTGCATAAGGGAAGGGCCCACTGTATAAGATCTGTTGTTATTGCTGTTGGTTATTGTTGTTGTTATTGTATACCTTCAACTCATTTTACTTATGTTAACCATAAGGTGAGGTTGAGAGAGTGTGGCTTACCCAAGGTCACCCAGTGGGTTTTCATGACCAAGCAAGGATTTGAACTCTCATTTCCCAGTGTTAAATAATAATAATAAAATAAAATATTTATTTCTATCCCACCTCTCCCTTCGAGGATCAAGGTGAGTAACAATTACATAGACAATAATAAAATATTCCCTAACCTCCTTGACCCTCCCTCCTATTCCTAAAATTAAAATACAACATACCAGCAACAATAAAAATTCTAGTACAGTGTTTTAGTCCAACACTTTAACCACTACACCTCACTGGCTCTAATATGATCCTTTATTTCAGTTTATATGCCACTTTCCAATTACGATATTCCCGTAGTGGCATGGGACAAAACTAATAATGTGC
This sequence comes from Sceloporus undulatus, assembly GCF_019175285.1. Classification (NCBI taxonomy): domain Eukaryota; kingdom Metazoa; phylum Chordata; class Lepidosauria; order Squamata; family Phrynosomatidae; genus Sceloporus; species Sceloporus undulatus. Next base: position 180,503,095 of record NC_056524.1, read on the forward strand.
TCTAAATTTAGAATGTCATCAAACTTCTAAAAATCACAAGTCAATAGAGCATGTCCCCGAAAGGTGTGGTCTTCACAAATACCAGATAAAATTTCAAAATTTCTGCCCACAAGTGGGCATACATATGACTAAATACTAAAACATGGGGGAACTGAAAAGGACAAAGAACCTCCTTTTCATTGATATGCTGGAGTCTAGCACCAAGACCTACAAAAATGGGTATCAACCAAGCAAGAACCACTTATCTCTGCAGCATTTCATATATCTAGGATCAGGGATGTTGAAAACCATCTTCAGTCCATTCCACAGGTGTTTTGGCCAAACAAGTACACCTAACAGCTCAGTGTTAACAGTCCCCTTGTCTTCCATGCACATATTACATGTAGATTTTTCCATATTCTTCTACAGATTCTTGCACATAGAATTCTGAAGACACACCAATAAAGGACATGTATGGTGTCTCACCATGGCACTACCTTTCCGTAATGGTAGGATTGTGTACCCCTGCAAGATAAAAAGGCTATGATGGAAGTAGCAGTGCTGCTAATAGGGTCTCCTAAGGCAGACAAACTTTTCCCGAGGAGTCAGTAGTGGAGGTGGAGGATATCTCAGAGACAACAGTAGTGGAGCCATACCTACCATTTGTTAGAATTGCACCCTTTTTGAATATCTTTTAGCATGAACCCTTTGATGAGACAATGCAAAATAAAACAAGACACAGTGCCAGAAAATGACACTCTCAGGTTGGAAGGCACTCAGTTACTAGAGTATTTCCAAGGACAACTATGAGTAGTGCTGTGGTAATGATGTAATTGGACTCAAGCCAAAAGGACCTTCAGCTGTTGACATGTTGAAACTACACAACACACACTATAAGAACAAGGAATGTGAGAAGCATGAACCAAGGCCAGATAGACATAGGAAAACAAGAAATGGAACATATAAATATTACAGTACTTGGGGTGAGTGATCTAAAATGGACAGAAATGGGTAATTTTGAGTCAGATAATTACACTGTGTTTTATTCAGGACATGAAATAGGATGGTATTAATAGTGAGGAGAGATGTAGCAAAAGCAGTCAAATATAATGCAGTCTGACCAAATAATAAGACTTATGGGGAAAACTTTTTAATATGACCATAATCCAAGGTTATATTCCAACTACAGAGGCAGAAGAATAAATTGAAAGATTCTGTGGTGGAGTTCAGAAGGAAATGAATTACACACCAAAACAGGACTTGTTAATCACAGGCAATTGTAATGCCAAAGAAGTAAACAGAGCACATTAAAAAAAAGTGGGAAAATTTAGTCTAGGATCAAGAAATGAAGCAACAGTTTGTTCCTTGCAAATACATTCTTCAAGCAACCTAAGATGTGGCAGTCTACATAGATTTTACCAGATGGCCAATCTAGAGATCCAACAGTCTAAATTTGGAACCAGAAGATGGAGAGCCTGCATTCTCTCTGCAAAAAAAGAGAGACCAAGAACAGACTGTGGCACAGACCATGAACTGCTACTATGAAAAATTACAGTAAAGCTAAAGAAAAACACTAGACCAACCGTCATGCCAAAATACAACCTGAAGAACATCCCCATAGAATTAAATGATAGTGTAAATACAGATTTGCACTTTTAAGCCTAATTGACAGGGAGACAGAAGAACTCTGGACTGAAGCCAAGGAATACAAAAAGCCAAAAAGAAAGAGAAATATCAGTGGATGCAGATGGGAGTTAAGGACAGATGTGAAGTAAAGGGGGACAGAAATAGAGTCAGAAGCCTGAATGAACTGTTCAGCAACCTGTGCACAGGGACAAAGAGAACTATTGTAATAATCAGTGGAGAGGAATAGAAGATGTCAACAAAAAAGGAAGAATAAGAGACCTCTTCCACAAGTTCCAAGAAAGCAAAGGAAATTTTAAACCAGGAGTGGAGATGCTATGCAACCAACAGGGAAACACATTACATAAACAAATACAGTGGAACCTTGTTATACACTGGGCTTTGGTTCCAAGATCCCCCGTGTATAACAAAATCAGTGTATGCTCAAGTCCCGTTAAATATAATGACATAGCAAAATGGTGTTCCTTATAAAAAAATGGAAAATCAAGGTTTGATATTTGATTTTATCCATTACAAATTTGTTCTTTCTTACATTTTGTGTGCTATTTCAATGACTAAAGAGAATTATTATATATTATTGATCAATGCCAGTGAGTGACTCCCAGTGTCTCTTTTTGATCTTTAACTCTTTGTTAAAGCCTTCCTCTTCACCTATTCCTCTCTCATTCTTTCCTAATGATTTTGCAACTTATTTCAATACTAAAATCGAAACTATCTGCTCCAATCTCAAGGTTCCTGATTCTTCCACTGCTCTAGCATTTCAACCACCCATATTGGTAAAATTTTCTGCTTTTTCTTCCATTTCACTGGATAAACTATCTAAGTTGGTGTCTTCTTCTAATCCATAAATCTGTTCTCTTGACCCAATTCCTTCTCATTTCCTGATCTTCGTTGCCCTTGCTATACAGCCTTCTCTTCTTTACATTATTCTTTCTCTCACCACTGGCTCTTTTCCCTCTGCATTTAAATATGCATTAGTATCTCTCACCCTGAAGAAGCCATCACTTGATCCATTCTCCCTCTCTAACTATCAACCTATTTCATTTCTGCCTTTCCTCTCAGGTTTTGGAACATGCTGTTTACATTTGCTGTGTTAGGTTTCTTTCTAGTAATTCCATTATGGATCCTTTTCAATTGGGTTTCCGTCCCTTTCACTCTACAGAGATGGTCCGTACAAAGATTGCAAATGATCTTCTTCTGGCCAAATCAGAAGGCCTGTACTCAGTTCTTGTTCTTCTTGATCTTTACACTGCTTTTGGCATTATCAATCATGGCCTTTTGGTGGATTTGCTCCAGGAGCTGGGATTCACTGATTTGGTCCTTGACTGGTTTAAATAATACCTTTTGAATAGGTCATATGCCGTGGTAGTTGAAGGTCAGTTTTCTATTCCTATCTCGCTACCAGTCCAAGTCCCATAAGTCTCCCTGATCCTAGGTCTGTTGTTATTATCTTTATACATTCTGTCTTTAGGTAATGTTATTAGCTCTTAGGTTTTCAATACCATTTATATGCCGATGAGGCCCAATTGTACTTTTCCACTCCAGAACTCTCTTTGACCACTGAACAATGAGTTTCATCATGTTTCTCAGCCATATCTGCATGGATGCTTTATCAGCATTTGAAACTTAATATGGCTAAAACTAAATTATTTTTCCACCAAAACTGACTTCACAATATACATTCTCAATTACAGTCAGTAACATTTGCATTCATCCTGTGAAGGAAGCATGTAGCCCTGGCTTTTTCTTTTAATTCTTCTTTGTCATTTATTCCTCAGATCAGACCACAGCCAAGTCTTGTTGATTATTATTTTTTAACAATCTAGCTAAAATTAGACCTTTTCTTTCAGTATCTACTGCTAAGACTTTAGTTCATTTCTTGGTTATTTCTTGCCTTGACAACTTCAGCCTTCTGTTGATGGGGCTTCCTCTGTCTCACCTTGGCCCTTTGATCTCCATTCAACATTCTGCTGCCAGGATCATCTTTTCTACTCCCTGTTATGACCACATCACCCCTCTGTTCACATCCCTTCACTGGCTCCCCATTCCTTTTAGGATTCACTATAAGTTTCTTCTTTTAATCTTTAAAGCCCTACATGGTCTGGCCCACCCTTATTTGTCAGCTCTTATTTCTGCCCACATTCTGTTCCTGCTTTACGCTCCAGAGGCTCAGGACTGTCCTGGAATCTCCTTCCCAAACATCTAGAGACTATTACTTCCTTGGTTACAATATTTAACTGAGACAAAGTGCATGGTATTTTAGAGGGACCTTTTAATCATTCCCATGCTAAGACATATGTATTCACCCAGACATTTCCAATACGTTCTACTGTGAACTGTTTCATTGTTGTTGTTGTTGTGACTATTCTGTTGTTAGATGTTTTCATACTGCTCTTACCTACCCTGGATTTTTTAAAAAGAATGTTCAGACAAAGATAGAAATAAAAAGCAAACAAATAAATAGATTCATGTATACATTTACCTAGCAACAAGTCCCTTGTATTCAAGTGGATTTATATTTGAGTAGAAACATGTAAGACAGTGTTGTGAAATGCCATAAAGATAAAGCAAGACATGCAGAATGGTTGACAATTCAGAAATGCATCCAAGAATGATACTTCAGACTGCTCACTTAGAAACAAATGTACTATAACCAATAAACAAACAACTAATTATGGAACCTCAGGCTAACAGGTTTGAGACAGAAGCATTGCATCCATAGCAAAACTAATACACAGATCCACAGGAATTATTCATAGAGCCCTTTTACGCTCATCATAGCTTTTCTAGTTGTCCTGGTAATGTAAACAGAAGCTTAGAAATACCTCAAGTGCAAGACAAAATATTGAAGTATTTTTTAAAAAATGGTTTCAGATTTCTTTAGAAGTACCAGCGATTAACTATTTAATGTATAAGCTGCATAGCAAGGGATTTTTTTATTGCTTCACATTTAAATGACTCAGCAGTTAACCATACTAAGAGGTACAGTTTCAGGCAAGATACATTTCATCAAAAGTAAAGTACAATAGAAAGGGAGTCTTATGTAGAAATGCAAATCTCCATCTCAAAATATTTGGAGTACAATAAATTGTTCTATATACATATATTACTGAGCTTCATAATAAATTGGATTTTGGATGCTTAGGGGTACTAGTAAAAGTTTTATAGTTTCATCCCATGTACTTTGTTTCAGTAAAGTATTGTATTCCACGGGGCATACATTTATACTTACTATATTCCATGAGGCATTACATTTACATTAAAGGAAAGGATTTAACCATTGGGTTTACATTAAATTGCCATTTAAGTTAAATGTTTTAACTTAAGTTAAAAGCTTTACTAGAATGAAGCTAAGAGATGCCACCCATGATTTTATCCAACCACCAACACTTCTTTTGAGTTGCTGCCTCAGTTTTTGAAAATTCCATGATTCATCTGCACCATCAAAACCTCTCCTCTTGCTCCCCCGTTCTCTCTTTCTTACAATCCCATTGTTTATCCTTCCCCTTTCTTTATTTGATTCCTGTGTTGATCCGAGCAAAAGCCCTACAGTTAAAGAGATTCACAATTTAGCTTACTGTGACAGATGAGAAGTCTCTACACAGGAGCACCACCTGGACACAAAGAGGACCATCCAGTCTTCAATTTTCCTTTTTGAATTTCCATTTGATGCTTTAAATTTTATTTATTTATTTATTTATGGGATTTATAGCCCACCTTTTTCTCCAAATGGGAATCTTTTAACTTTACAGTTGACTGAACTACTGTATATACTAAATTATAAGTCATGTATTAGTCGAGGGCAGATTTGAGGGCCAAAACTATGGATATTACCTCATCCCAGGTTTCTGGGGTAAATTTTTTGATCAAAATTTCGATAATCATTCAAGAATATATACAGTATTATATCTAACAATGAACTAAAATAATCAAAGATTCTTGTAGCTATCTGAATAAACTATCTGATGGTGACCACAGAGGGCCCTGAGAAGCAGGAGCCAGTATGCAGCCATGACAGAGGGTTGCTGAAGATGCACTCCTGCCCCTGACCACAAAACAGCCATGTGGGTAAATCATGAAGTCTAATTACTGGAGAGAATTTTAAAGCAGCTGTTTGCAAATAGCTGCATCAAAAAGAAAAAAGAAAGGAAAATTTTCTTATCTGAGGAAATATCTGGGACCAGCAGGAAGAAAAATTCTTTATAGAACCACGAAGGTACAGAAATATAGCTGTAGGTTTCCCCAAGCAGATTAGACAACCAAAGACTGATACAGCAAGAAGTAAATAGATCCTTAGACCTTACAGTGTAAACAGACAAAAGTCAGTCTGGGTTGGAATGGCAACAAAGGCTTTGAGAGATGAAACAATGTGTTCCAGACAAAAAGACCCTGCTTAAAAGTAGAAAGAGCACCGTGGTTTGGGAGATAAAACCTACCCATGTCAACCTTCTGTATTTTATCAGCTGAAATAGTTTCTTCCTCAGATGTAAATGCATTTCTCCACTTTTAATAAACCATATATTTAATTTTTAAATATATTGATTACTTTCTGTTAATCTGAAGCAAACAGAATTTTAAATACTGAAACTCCAAGGTAATAACAACCAGATTGGCCCATTCTTTGAAATCATTAGGTGACTAGGCTACTGTCCACTTCAACATAAGCGGCCATCAAGCTCATGGTCTGTTTACTTTTTTTGATTTCACCTGCCTCTTCCAGAAACACCAGGGACCAGCAGAGAGACTCTGCAGGCACAGGAGCCCAGCTGTCCCCCCCTCCCCACCCATGGTCCTAGATTGTAATGTTTTAAGATTGTGTATCGTTTATATTGTTTTTAGGATTGGGATGGGGAATTGAGAATTGGGATTATTTTCTTTTTTTACTTTTTTTGTTTGTTTATTGCTATGTAATTTGCTTTGTTAATTTTATTGCTGCTGTGAATTGCTATGTATTTTTGCTATATATTGCTATTGATAATTACTTCATTATTTTATTATTGTTGTTTATTTGCTTTGTACTTTCTTTATTGTTGTAACCCGCCCTGATTCCTTGTGACTGGGCGGGCTATAAATAAATCCTTATTATTATTATTATTATTATTATTATTATTTCAAAAATTTACTTTGTGTTTCTAAGAAAGGTCCAGTGAATTTAACAAGACATAAGTTACGTACAGTTAATGCATATATTCGACTGCAGTCCTGGTAGATCTAAAAATCACAGAACTCTAAAATTAGATTGGCTCAGCCACAGTGCCAAACTTTTGGCTCTATGTGAAAAACCTTTGAAGCACTTTTGAGTTCCCCAACTCCCACCTCTTCTTCCCCATGCGTGTCATGATTTCCTTTCCGTATGTGAAACAAACTTTACCATGGCATTTCTTCTGAACTAGCAGACTCTGGTTTATATTTGCCCTGCACCCCAGGACCAGAAATCATAATTTTCAATTACACTTCTGTTTTGGATTAAATAAAAAGCAATGGTTTATTGCAAAGCAAGGAGGGAGAAGATGGAATTTTATGATTTAAACAGAACATCAAATGTTGTTATATGTAGAGGATTCATTGGCAGGTTACAGACCGCCTGTTTGGGGCGGGCTGCACCTGCCCCTTTCCCCGGTGTATCGGGGCCTCAGTGGCCAGACCGGCAGCCGCTGAGGCCCCGATCCGCCGCTTTCCAGGCTGCGGGGAAGCGGCAAAAGGCCGCTTCCCCGCAGCCTGAAAACGGGTGTCCCTGGGGCTTCAAGCCCCAAGGACACCCCGCGGCGGCGGGGAGGAGAACTTTAGACTGACAGTTCTCTGCATAGGAGGAAAAAGGTTCCGCAGCTGTCAGCCATATTTGGACAATCTGCTGTCATATACTGTATTAATAAAGTACATGCTAAAACTTCGCTGTATGAAGATCAGTAACATGTTTCCTGCTGATCTAGGGGGTGATGGGGTAACGGATGCCCTGCTTCCATACAAAATTCAGGGATGCACTTTTGACCTAAAAGGCCGAGCAGTTTTCAGGTTTGATGAGAACCTCCTTTGATATCTGAGAAAAGGTCTTTCCTTTGGTCCGCTGGGCACAGCCGGTGAAGGCTGCGCCTACGACCAAACCAGGAAGGAGCTCTGAAACGAGCTCCTTCTTGCTCCGCCTGGAAGGGCGCACTAAACGCCCTGGCGCGGAGCGAGGACGTCACGTCCGCGCCACCCCGTATAGAGTGGCCGGTCGTGACACCTCATGGCGGCGGCCGTGTGGAATGGCCGCCACCATTTTGTGCACGCAGAGCACGCACTAGGTTAGGGGTGCGAAAGCACCCCCCTTTCTAACCCTAGTACGCGCTCCACGCGTACCTCCGTGCCCATTTGTAACGGGCCATAATTCAACATAAGGCAATGTACACTTAGACAAATGAAAACACTACCAAGTTTCTATGGTTTGAGCATTTTCCATGCACATTCATCAGAAAGAGTTTGTAATAGCAGGGAAAGCCAAACATACATAAGAAATCAACAGCTTCATAGTTAATTCTTTGAAAACTGTTTGTACACTTAATGTGTGTGTATATACTGCTGGCATTACTTTAGTTCTGGAATACTTCAATCAGTTTCTTATTTGACTTTACTACTGTTCATTTGTTTCTGAACTCCCTGACCCCCAAAGTGAATTTCATGATTCTTGCCCAACATGTCTGAATAGGTACAAATTGTTGCTCTCTGGTGTTTTGTTATATAACTCAGGGACTACGCCATGTCTTAATGCCAAGAGCTCTGTACTACAAAATACAAAAGCAGTGTGAAGAAGAAGATCATCAATCCAATACAAATACTGGCTACATACTAATAATATCACAACTGTTTGATGTATGCATGAGGGGAATGGGGTGGGAGTGGAAATACCCTTCCCTTCAATAAAATACATCATCTGATGTGGCTCAGAAGGCAAATATAAAGACCCCATCACCCCACCATTTAAATCTGATTATACACTTCTTCAAAATGCTCTTCCAAGAAAGGAAGGAAAAAGTCTGATATATGTACAAACAGTATTTCAAAAGGTTCTGCAAATCCAGTTAACTGTGTCTAAAATCTGAACGAGCAAAGAGACCTGTTTATTTGGTAGTTTTAGGACATCTCTGTTTGATGATAGAAAATTGTAAATCAATCCTATACCACTTAACTGAGAGTAAGTCTCATTGAGCTCATGAGCTTATTTTTAAGTATAGCATGTGCTGACTGAATAGGAATTTATGTTAGAAATTACAGTGCTGAAAAATTGAAATATTCTTTAAAAAAAGAAAAGAAGCTTATAGTAAATGGTTTCATGGGACAAGGAGTGACACTGGATAGCTCAGATAAAATAAGGTTGAAGCATATGACATAACTAGCTAAAACATCAACAGTGATCTTTAAGTTATAAAGACTAAAGACCGCCCCGGCACTTCGATCTTCAGGGCAGCTATGTTAAGTGGTTCCAGAGGCAAATATAATTCCACCTCTAGGAGGGCTGTTCCTCCAGCCCCCAACCTCTGGAACAGCGCTGCCCTTCGAGCTCCGCTCAGCCACCTCCTACCTCAATTCAGGAAGGGGTTAAAACCCCACTATTTGAGCAAGCTTACCCTGAACCAGTAACTCTTCCCCCCCCCCCATGTCACATCGTGCTGCCGACATGTTCTTTTTTATTATTTTTATTGAACGTTTTTAATGTATTTTATTTGTTTTTGTGTAAGTGGATTGTAATTTCTTGTTGTTCACCGCCCGGATTTTTTAGAAGGGCGGTATATAAATAAATATTATTATTATGATTATTATTATTAATGATTATTATTATTATAAAATTACAGATGCAAGACGTTTCACACATCTATGGACTGTTATCAGAAAATAAGAAGAGTTGGGGAAAATCCACTTATATTCTTTATGAGGAGTAATTAGTACCCAAAAAGAACAACATAGTTTTAGTGCATTTCTAAGCCCAACAAAACCATGCGACAGATTAACAAGAACAAAAATACACCACCTCTAGGTTTTTCTTGAGTCATATTTTTGCTGTACTGTATATAAACAAAGTCAACAAGAAGAAACATTAAAAATAAACATGTTTGCAATACTTCTTGAGAGAAGTAACAGTGTAGGCGTCGTCGGAACGGAAAGTCAAGAGAAACTGTGTAAACCATGAAGAACATGACCTATCTAAATTTTATAGATCTTAGGGTATGGTTGATATCTCCTGAAAGACCTTTCTCAGATATATCAAAGAGAGTTCTCATCAAACCTGAAAACTGCTCGGCCTTTAGGTCAAAAGATGCATCCCGTGATTTGTAGGGAAGACAGGCATCCAGTTACAACATCACCCCAGATCAGACAGGAACATGTTACGGATCTCATACAGCAGAAGTTTTAGCATGTACTTTATTAATACAGTATAGGACAGCAGATTGTCCCAATAGGGCTGACAGCTGCAGGAACCTTTTTCCCCTATGCAGAGAAACTGTCAGTCGAAATTATATAAACAATGGCCCCATACGACGGGCCAAAATAAAGCTGCTTCAGGTCACTTTGGAGGTATGCTGTTTCAATTATGCATGGCGTACTAAGAGTCCAGAAGCCACGCCAAAAGCACAATCCAGTCCTAAGGACAGAACACAGCTTTGGTGCAGCGTTCCAGACCTTAGTACGTAGTGCATAATTGAAACAGCATATGCCTCAAAGTGACCTGAAGCAGCTTTATTTTGGCCTGTCTGTATGGGGCCTATATTTGTTTACCTGAGAGCAACCCTCAATGTATTGAGTAGAACTTTATTCTGTGTAGGCATGCATAGGATTATGCTATAAATGTCATGTTTAAAAGGCCTCTTTGGTGACAATGATCCCATGATAAATAAGACTGTTTTCACTTTTCTCCCTCTCTGTTATATTTTTGAAGTAACAGAAGTCTGTAGTCATTCAGCTCCTCATTGCCATCATTCAAGTTAACTGGCCTTCTAATTAAATCCTTGAACTAAACAGCTCCACCAGGGCTTTTTTCAGTGCATCCAATTCACCCAACTGAATGGCATATTTGCTGCCTCTTTCCACTTTCTGCATGAGGAAGTCAGTCACCCTGTTTGGGGTGTGCCCAATGACAGCCATGGGTCAAGTGGCAGTGCAAAGGATACAAGCCTGCCAGATTCCATAACTGTTTTTAATCCTAAGGAAATATTACAGTAAATAGGAAAACACTGATCTTAGATGCAACTATAACTGATTCATTAACACAGAAGAGTATGCCAAAACAGAGGAAAAGAAGAGGAAAAAACTCACTGTTTGTATCTCATGTGGGCTGTTATTAACTATGATGGAACAAATTGTGTGAAACTATGGAACATTTTCATTTAGTTTTGCTTACAGTGGGGAAACCCCAAATCATAAGTAGTTATATATTAAAACAAAACCTACAAAGAACAATACCTCAACTGCAATACTCCATAAGTCAAATGAATAGTCTGGTGTTTTGTTCTATTCAAAATAATCTGAAAATGCTAATATACAATTTGAAAAGGGCTTTATTGAGTAATGTACAATCCAGGTAATGGTAAAAATGAAAGAGAAATGTGTACTGCATATTTCTGCATTTAATTTCTAAAATATCTCTAAAATATTAGATATATTCTTTTTAAAACCAAAAGGCCATTTTCCAAGCAAAGATTTTATGACAAGTCAATTTCAAATTATATGTTAAAATGTCATGCAATGTTTTAATTTTCTGTTTCTTTGGTCAGCTGTAATAAGAGTTCAGGCTCTTATACTGATGAATTTGGTAATAAAGTTACATAATTCTATCCCAAGGGACAGTTTATATGAATGGATAACAACATTAAACCAAAAGTGCCTCTCTCAGGAAACAAAAACTATTAAGTAGTATAAATTAGTATTTGCATTCATCAAAACTTTGCTAAAATGCACAATGTTACATGTTGTATTTGTTCAGTAAGGAGGAGGGGGGGAGGACAATGGTATAAAAAGTTGTCTCCCATTAAGTATCAAGAGTCTGTCATCTAAAAATTCATTCTGGCTCCCACAATATAAATATAGTGAATTATTTTTGCATGCAGTGCCAGAAAGCCAGCAAGCAGTTACTGTTTTTTGCCAACCAAAGCATGACTCTTTCCACAGGAATTCTCTTTCAAATATATAAACAGAGATGAACAGAAAACCACTGCTGCTAACAGAGCATGGCAAGCAAACTGAACATGCAACTAATACTGTAAATATAAAGAAATAACATATTAAAATCTTTCCAAATAGGCACTGTACTTACATTTAGCAAAAATACTTTTTATTAGGTAGTATGCACAGAAATGTCCCCAAACTTTACCTTATTGACAAATCTCTGAAATTAAGCTGAAATGTAAGCTTAAATATGTGTTGAATGAAGCAGCAGATGAATATTGTCTTTGAATTCTTAGATGTCACAAATAGTTAGTGGGAAATCCCCTTGAAATTAAAATGTGCACACTAAGACCACAATACATCAGGACTGTTAAAATCAAATTATTGACCATGATGTTATAAACTTCAACAGAGATGAAAGGGCATATTAAAGTAATATTCACTTATTTTAAATGTTTGGAAGTGCCCCATATTTTAAGAGAGCCACAGATCCTTCTAATAGAATGAATGTCAGAATAATATCAAAGACTTCTGCAGAACAACGCTTTTAGTACAATTGTCAGTTAGGATTGTTCCATGCCCTAAGGTTTCTGGGCCAAACCCGAGACTCAAGGCCAGCCCTTGTTGATGTCATTAAGCATTATGCATTAATACCAACCACAGTGGTTCATAACTTGTCAAACACACACACATGGACGCTGACCCACCATATTTTTCTGTTTGAAATATAAGGCAGAAGTCATTGCTAAAGGGGCTGTTCCCAGATCAAGATGAAATGAGGGGTTATTCCTTTTCACTTATTTATGGAGACGGGATAAGGAACATTTAATCTAGCACTAGTTTTTTGGCAGTTCTTTTGTAAAAAAAAAAAATCGATTCAGAAGATTGTTGTAACAGTGGGAACGAGGGATCTGATTTGCATGTTGCCCGAAGCTTAGGGTGGTGAGCTGGGCTCCCTTGCCCTCACAAGCCCTCACCTGGCAGAGCAGGGTCCCGCTTTGGGGATTCTGTGGTCATGGAAGATAGCAGCCCGGAGGCAGAGAGACAGGTGTGGGACCCTTCTAGCCTGGCGGCTGCCTCACAACAATCAGGGCCAATCAGCCGTCTCTCTGGGCAGGCATTCTCCTCCTTGCCCCTCTCCCCCTTCCATCCCTCTCTGCCACCTTCCACCTTCTTCTTCCTCCTCTTCCTTTCCTGATGTGATCTCTGTGGCCAAAGCGGGGCTGGAGCAAGGAGGCCTCAGGCTGGCTTGCGAAAGAGGTGGAAGCAAAGGGGAGGAAAGGGAGACAGAGCACTGCCGCCGCTGCCATGGATGGAGAGGGTTCCCTGGAGGGTTCTGGTGAGCAGCAGCAAGGCGAGGGGAGCACCAAAGGGCAGCCCAATAGGAGGAGGTGGAGGAGGAGCCACTGGGGCCCAAGCCTTCCGGCCATACCACCGCCCCTCCTCTATTGCTTTTGCTGTTGTTCTTGTCATTTCCAACTTAGGACACATCTGTTGTAGGGTTTTCTTGGCAAGGTTTGATCACCCAGTTTCCACACCAGGTTATTTTGTAGTGGGAATGGGCCCTCTGTAAGTTGCAGCAATAAATGATTTTAAGCTTTGCCAATTCCAGCAAGTGACTCCTTTGCTAGCTGAGCTGGACATCTGCATACAGTAATTTCCTGTTGTCTACAAAACTGAAGAATTTACACCATTATGTGCCACCTGGAGATGACCCATGAAAACTGGAGACTCAAGGCCAGGCCTTGAAATCTGGCAACCCTATGATTTTATGATTTTGTAGTTTCATGTTCCCAAATCTAATAATTTACCAACTGACTATTGTGATGTATGGATCACCATCAAACTGATATTAGAGAACCATAAAAGTTGCTCTCTTTTGAACAAACTTCAAACAGTGCTACCCCTGGCTGTGGTAACACTAGAAAAAAAGGAGAGGACAGCATCATACACAAGGCTAGAAAAGAAGTTCTGAAGATTGTGCTGAAAAACATAGGAAATATAATTTTTAAAAAAGGACAGTGTTCAATGCATTTTGCTAATATACATCTTCAGGGGCACAAGTATCTCATTTTCCCAGTCTCTACTACTGCTCAGAAAGGCAGCTCAGAATTAAAAGGCATTGTGCAGCTATTCCAGGAAAAAGGCAGAAGTGCAGCATATTGAAGGCAATATTGCCTGGACCTCTGAGTAGGGCAGTTTGACTGCGTGGCAAAATACTAATGTAGAAGGACCTTTGTTTTACTATGGAAATGACTCTAATGACTCTGATGTATGTCTATACTACTATTGTGCAACACCAATCCACTCTATTACATCAGAATATCATCTTGAGTCATCTAAGGGCACCAGGGCAGCAGATCAGGTTACGTCATTGCAACAGCAGACTTTCTATCACATTCAAATAAGTTAGACATCTATCTGAAAAATAACTGAGGAAAAGAAACTGGATTAAGATTTGTCCCAGTGGAAAAGTACTCAGATAAAGAGCACAGCTTTATTAAGAACAATCACAGCCTATGAAGGTGCTTAATTAGTTTTCTCCAGATTATGATTAAAATACCTGTGAGCTGTTAATGCAATCTAGAAGCAGCAGTTTCATAATGTTCCATGAAGACTACTTAGAAGATCATGTTTAGTCCACAAGAAAGCAGTCTAGAGATTTAAATCTCAGTCTCCTTCAGAGTGTAAATTTGCATCAACACAAGCTATATGGAAAACCCCAGGACTGCTGTCAACATTCAACATGTGTAGCCACCTGTCAGGGCTCCACTTCTCAGCAAGGGGGCACCACTGATGTTTGCCCTGTGTCCACATTTAAAACATTCAGGGCTCCAGGAAGCAGTAAATTATAATGGCACTTGAAGACACTTGATAGGCAGGAGGCATCATTTTAATCAACCACAACGCCTGGAAAAAATTATGTCTAAGGGTATTGTGGGAAATATTAATGGATAATCAGCTACCCTTTGCCACCAAGTGGCACTGTGCCACCAAACCTTTCATCACTTATTGAAAAGAGGAGTGGTACTTTGTTGCTATGCGCCTTCAAGCTGTTTTCGGTTTATGGTGATCCTAAGGCAAATCTATCATGGTGTTTTCATGGTAAGATTTGTTCACAGGGGTTTGCCTTTCCTCTGAAGCTGTGAGTGGATGACTTACCCAAGGTCATCCAACAGGTTTCAATGGCTGAGGGGGAATTGGAACTCTGTGCTAGTCCAACACCCAACCCACTGCACCAGACCAGTGGTGTTCCTGCACCTGGTGACACCTGGTGTATGTGTGTGGACTTCCAGCTCCAGAACTTCCAGCTCTCGGGATGTGTGTGTGTGTTCAGGTGTACCTGCGGGCACAGGGAGACAACTGGGTGTCACCCCCATTCTGGGGTGTCACCCACTCCAGTGATGCTATTACACCAGACTGTGGTACTACCCCAGGATATTTTCTCCAGGACCTCTTCATACCAAGGGCTGGCCACTGGGAGAAGGGGAGAGGGATAAAGAGTACTTTCATCTATCATCCATCCATTTATAGAAATAAACCATATACAGAAGTAGTTAAAATCCTCATCCTACCTCATTGAATCTTGTCACTAGATCTTCAACAGCATTATGTTCCCCATTTGGAGGAGAAAGAAGAGTTGCAGAAATCGAAGCTTTAATAGTTGAAAGTTTGTTCTGACAATCAGCACTGCCCAAATCTCTGGTTAAGAAGCAGAGGTAGTCAATAGGCAACACTCTTCTGTAAAGATCCTGCTCCTGCTCAGTCAAAATACTAGCAACCTCCTCTGGAAACTGAATGAGATGCTGCAGTTCTACAAGCTCTTTGCTGATACCAGCTACAGTAGATGTAAGGGCATTTGATCCAGCCATAGATGAACTCAGTTGTCGTTCTGAAACAAAGAAGACACAAAATCATAAAATTAGCTTGTATTTCCTCCTTTAACATTTGAATTTGTAAAGATCAAGAAGCATATTGTATATTTGTAATGCATTCCAGAGCAGGTTGCTAATATTTTGACTGAGCAACAAAGATATACATTATAATACATCTTAACAAAGAAGATTTTCTTCCTTTTATAGTGTAACTGTTTTTAGCTATCTTTATGCTCATGGGGCTACGGGAAGTGTTGATTGGATGAATAATTGTAACTATTTACTTTCAAAAGGTAATTTCTGAACTCTGCAAAGGATGATAATATATCAGGAACCATTTGCTGAGCTCATTATTCATGGCAACTCACAACCTGAATACTGATATCAACAATGTCAAATATTCCCATTATCAAAAAGTAAACCAACCTTCACCAACCTGCTGAGTTCCCTCTTCAGGTAGTGGACTAAAATTCCTATTATTAGCAGTGCTGGCTAAGAAAGATTGGGATTCATCCATATTCATAACCGCACATTCATATTCACTCAGCCATTCTGCTTTTCCAAGTAGAAATTCTCTCACATATCTGCCATCTTTGCCCACTTGCACCACAATGTGTTGTCACAATTATGCTGAGTGCAGACATACTGTAGATGATAAGCCCTATTTGTTTTTCTGCATCAGACCCCATCATGATGTAATAATTTTTCTCCCTGTTGCTTCACATGAGACTCTCAGACTCCTTATTTTCCCAAAACTGGCCCACAGGGATGGGTCCATTTTTAGATTCAACATAGTTGCCACAGGAACCTACAAAACAAGTAACTTATGTACAAAACTAATCACGAGACACATATGAGACTCAACCTCCAATGTTAAACTATGTATTTTCATTTGCACAACCAAACAGAATATCAGATTTACTGAAAGAAAACTGGTGATATTCAGAGAAAAGCATACACCTGAACATATACCCCATATATCCACCCAAAAAACAAAAGCAGGCAACATTACAGACAAAAGAGGTCCAGTAATTTCCCATGAATTGAGGTTGACACAACAATAGTTAACAAGAACAACTGCTTTATGAATGACTGTTTACTATATATATATATATATATATATATGCACCTTCTTATTAACAAAAATATTTTTTTTAAAAAAAGAAAAATTTGCCCTCACAGATCACCATCCTCTCATGTAGCACAGAAAATGGGGGTAGACAATGTGCCCAGCAGCATTACTGGGTCTAAAAACCACTTAGAAAGACCCATGTTGTCATGGGAGAGATGAAGTGTTTGGTCACTTCCAATAGGGCACCCTCATAATGGATAATGAAGGCCTCAAACCTACCATGCAGAGGGGATCCCAATACCATCCCAAATAGTTCAGGAAGGGAAACTATTGAACAACAGGGTTAGTAGAACACCAACAGAATCTCTAGTCTGTCCCAGCAAAACACACTCAAATACACACTCTTGAATGCAGCAGACAGTGGGATCCTAACAGACAATTGCAGTTTTGCCTTCCCCATCCCAGGATTGACCTGCTACTGCACAGAGTACCGAAGTTGTCAAAAGTGTGAAATATTAACAAATATACCCAACTTTCAATCAAAGATATCTTTAGAATGCTTGTCTGAGATTACTGTATATATCTGACTATAAGTCGACCTCATAGATAAGTCAAGGGCAGGTTTTGGGGCCAAAATTATGGATTTAACTATGACCCGTAGATAAGTCAAGAGTAAAACTCAGAGACTCCTTCAGAATGTGTATGTGTGCATGCAGCAAGAGGCTTTTTTTACTTCAGCGTTTCAGCCTTCACTCCCCAAGACAGTGGCAATGCAAGTTGGAGAGGGACTCTGTTTATTTAACAGCAATCAATCACCCAAGACTCTTTCCGCTTGGCTCAAGAGAGAAAGAAACTGTTCTCACCACCACATGGGGAAATCTGAAAGAGCTGCTATCACATTACTATACTGATACCATACGTAAAGAAGTCGACCTTGGATTTTGGGGTCAATTTTTGGGCATAATTTTTTCAACTTATAGATGAGTATATAGGGTAAATCCTGGATGGCAATTGTTTTATCTGGCATTCACTAACAGCGTTTTCAACTCAGGAGGACCATTACTAAGACAATCCAGTATTTCTGAACTAGCAGACAATTTGAGGACAACCAACACCCCATTTAACTCCCTCTCACATGATAGTACTGTTTCCTTTTTCCACAACTCTTTCTGCCCTGTACAGCTGCCATAGCTATTTCCTGAGTCCCATCATCTTCATTCCTACACTTTTAAAAAAGCTCCTTCCAAGAGGGCCAGCTTGTTAAGTAAAATGATACGTTAAGCAAAATTAGTACATCATTACAATAAACAGTTATTAAAAAGACGGCAGTCATTGTTTGCTTTGTTCTTAGGCAGGAGGGCACACTTTACCTGCAAACTGGCTCCCCATTTGTTGACAACCCCATCCCTGCAGAAGTTACACTTATATCCCCCATCCTAGGATGTTGCCACAGCTCTGGGGAACCTGATGGAAAGGGCTAGCTTGGGCTTCACTTCTGCCAAGAGGCAAAAATTCATACCAGAGTTGCAGGAGTCCTGCACTGTAGCAAAAGGGTGCAGGGAGCAATAGCAGCAAACTGACAAGTTCTCTCTCCTTGCCTCATAGATGTTTTTCCTGGTCCTCCCTTACTCTGCAGGGATGCTATGTTCATTCTGTCATTGTTGCATTGTTTCTTTTTAGAAAATTAATATTACTATACTGTACTAGACTTTATTGATAAGTGACAGCACTTGGTTTCTTTTTGGTTCAAGCAGACTCCACCTACAAGTTTGGCTTGCCCCCAAAACATTGCCCAGTGATTAACAAATCTAAATCCTTCTTCCTGAGCAGGTCACTATCTCTTGGACGATCTTACCTCACACATTGTTGTAAGATTAGAATTAAAACTCTATAGTCTGAGAACAAACAGGCCAAAGAATTCTGAATATCTTTAAAAACAATTCTTTTATCTTGGACTTGAAATAGTACTGTTTGTCCTCACACCACTGTACCTTTAAGTCATTTCTGTGATGAAAATCATAACATTGGGAGGAGTTATGGCCCTGTCTCTTTGCAAGTTAATAGAGAATAGCCAGCATAGCAGCTCACAAAAGCAAAGCAAATGGCTACAGTTATGGTATCAGGCCTCTTGAATATGATTGAAAATCTGCATCAAGGGTTGCAGGTTAAAAGGTTTCAAGGGTAACAGGGAAAAACCAATAAAGGGGAGAGGGGCTGAAGATGAACCAGATTGGGCATGTTGCTTTGCCACAGGAAATACATGTTAATAAATGTTTATTTTATGACTTTCACTCAAATGTTTGGGAAACAACTGAGTCAACAGTGCAAGAAGGGACCATCCCATTGGAGCATTGCAGGTGGGATTTTGCAAGCAGATTTAAGCAATGGCTTTACTTATGAAAAAACAGTTTTCCCATCCATTTCTTCAAACGCTAATCTGGCACAAAGTTAGCCATAGCAGTACAACTCAAAGTAGTAGCTGATACCAGTCTGTGAACCATCAGATGCCGTTCCACTGAGGATTCCCAGCAAAGGTAAAATAAAATCAGTTGTAGCCAATGGGCACAAATATGATATTGGGCCCTCATCATTCTAGGAAAAAAGTAGCACCTCTGAGACTGTGTGAAATAAGTTGTAGCATAAGCTTTTGTAGACTTGGGGGTGAAATAGATGGCCCCTTTGCTGTGTGGCTTCTCAGTGGCTTGGGAGTGTTTAGACACCCTTCTGAGGCTGCTTTAACTGCCCTGGCTCAGTGCTAGGGAATCATGTAATTTGTAGTTTGTTGTAGCACCAGAGCTCTCTGAGAGGCAGTTAAATGTCTCACAAAACTACGGTTTCCAGAATCCCCTAGCATTGAGCCAGGGCAGTTAAAGCGGTCTCAAACTGGATTATTTTTGCAGTGTGTTTTGGACTAAATTCTGCAAAAGCTTATGCTGCAACTTCTTCCACACAGTCTCAAAGGTGTGACAAGGTCCCTTTGCATTCCAGCATAAGGTGTCACTCTGGTTATGGTCAACACAAAACATTACTTGCTTTACTATAGCTTTAGGTGTTGTAGAAGAAATGCATTTTTCTTTTCTTATACAACTCATTGCAACTTAAAATAATAATCATTAACGTAGTCTTGAAATTATCTTTGCCTGTTCTATGATGCCTTGTTTGTCTAAACATTATAAGTATATGCTTCAGTTTCTTTTATACATCTCATAGTGTGCAGTGCTTATTGTTATCACAATTCTACATTACTCTATTTGAAAAAGTTGCAGCTAAAATTCCTATGTTATAGCCAAGAAATATTGACAAAGTGTGCACCATCCATTTTCAAGGTAGAGAGGCCCCTTCCCCACCACCTTTCCCTTCTCCTTTTGTGTCGCGTCTTTTTAGATTGTAAGCCTGAGGGCAGGGAACCGTCCAATTAAAAATATTGTATGTACAGCGCTGTGTAAATTTACAGCGCTTTATAAATAAAGGTTAATAATAATAATAATAATAATAATAACAACAAATTGCTGCAAGACTGTAGTATAAAAATGTTGTAATTTTCATTCATAATTTGCAGGCTGTGCAATGATGGAAAAGACTAATTTTAAATGAAATACAGTCTTCCCAAGAGCCTATTGTTTTCTATCATGAAAGCTGGCATTTTGCTGATTTGTGAAATGTACATGGACACAAAGGGCACACACACTTTCCCTTCTCCCCCACGAGATCATCCACAAAATAAATTTTCAAGTTACAGTTCTAGGAGGAAGAAAGGAGCATTTGTTCTCATAACTCTTAGGTCTAAACGCCAATAATGCAAGTTTTAAAAAATGAAAATTACCTCAAATATGTTGTTCACTGGACTATTCTGAACCAGTTTGCCAGTAGAGTTTCAAGTACATCATGGATTTCCTAACTCTAAGAATCTTTGTCTTTCTAAGGTCTCTTCATAACTTTATATATTCCCATTTCATCTGAAAAAGCCCACAGAATGAATGTGTAACAATTTACAAATATTAATGGTCATATAGAAGGCATAATGGAGAATTTTAAACCCTTCTTTGGCTGGCCTCATTTTCTTGTTCAGTTTTTCATTTTTGTGGTTGGAGATTCTGCATCTAATATATATAGGTTTTCCTCTTTATTAAATACTTTTTTCTTTTAAAAATAAAGACTAAATAAAAGCAAGAGAACATGAGCCAACATATTTTTCATGTTTTAAACACAGAGAAAATCTTTAGGGTTTCTGCACTTCCTATCTGTTGTATAGTTTCTCCTCCTACTTTATGTTTGTGTTTTCTGTCAAATATGAGCATGTTAAGGTTTTCTTTATTCCTATATATCAACACAGTAATTATTAAAAGTAAAGTTTGTCACTACCATCCTTCCTCTTTAAACTCTGCAGTGTATCAAAATATATTGCTGCCATGTGCTAACTATAATTTCAACATATTAATTACAATGCTTACTCTTTATTTCAGAATATTTGAATAGGACATCTCTATAAGCTGTAATTTAATTTTTATAAAGTTGTAAGTGTTTAACTGAAAAACTGATTTCAGCAATCAGATTTCAATCTGTTATAACTCTCTAACCTACAGCTTTGTAGCATAATTGCATTTTGTTCATAGAACACTACACTAAAGCAGTATACATTAAGCCTGTACAATTGTGGCCCAGACTCAGTAATTTTCAAACTGGGTATCACAAAAGGTTCAACACATAGTGGAAGATAATGAGGCACAGTATGGTAGTAACTAACTGCACATTAAAAAAAATGCACCAAAAAAAGACAGTATTGGTAAAAGGCAAGGCCTTCCTGCAGAGGTGAAAATTGCTTTGCCAAATTGTTTTCTAGCCTCATTTTATAAAATACGTGAAGCAGTCAATGTTACAGCCAAATAAAACATCTAGGACAAACTGAGCAAAAACTGAGCTAGAAGAGTGAAAGTTATTCTTCTTTTAAAATCACTTGGTATCAACCTGTCAGTATGATAAATTTGGTCTATTTGCATGACACAAGAAGTCAAGGATCATAGGACCTCTAAATTAACATGCATTTGATAGAAGCAGCTTCTGTGAGAAGATGACGGAGAGAGGACAATCCCTCCTTTCCTGAAGCTTCTTTGTTGTTGTTAGCTGCCCTGAAGTGGACTTCAACTCATGGCGACCCTGTAGATGAGACATCTCCAAGATTCCCTGTCCCTGACTGCCCTGTTCAGGTCCTGCAGGCTCACGCCTGTGACTTCCCTGATTGAGTCTAACCATCTGGTGTGTGGTCTTCCTCTTATTCTGCTGCCTTCCACCTTCCTAACATCATTGTGTTTTCAAATTATTCAAGCCTTCTCATGATGTGGGCAAAGTATGGCACTCATAGTTTATTCAGCTACTGAATGCAGGCTTCTGCAGCTTCTTTATAATCTAAAGACCTTTTACAGAGGACTGGGAAACCTGTCAGAGCTGGGTTTTGGTGATGGAGAAGCCTGAAGTATGGAGGGACTGAAAACCCCATGCTATCAGGAGCATCATGTTGGAGTTTGTCATGGGCTACTAGAAGTAGGCCATTGAATGCAGCTAGTTGATCAATAGGGACATTAAAGATGACACACAGTTCGCTAAGTGGTTTATTGTATCACGCAAACACAGGCAGCTATACTTCTCTGGTTTACTGGGAAAGAGACAAAGAAAATGATAGTTGATGACATTCACGCAACATGAGAAACAGAGCTTCACTACAAGCCAAAACAAGCAGCCTGCAATACAGATGTCACTTTGTGTGAGGATTCCAAAGATCTGACTCAATCCCCAAAAGAAGGGTTTTCATGGGTATGCACAAATTTTGTATACATCTGGACTAATCTGCAAAAATTTATGCAGAATTTTACACAAAAGTAGCAGTGTAGAATTGTTATATTTTGGGATTGGGACTGAGCTGCTTTCCCTTTTTACCTTTTCATTTCAGCAGCTCACCAGACCTAGGTAGGTCCATTCATACAAAAGATATACAGAGAGAGATATACAGAGGGTTTTGTGTGGATTTAATCTGCAGAATTGTGTGTGTGCATGCACAAATGTGGATATAAAATACAAAAGGAAGCTCCCCTCCAAAAATTGTCCACTGCTGTGAATGTGGAAATGCAGGTGAGTGCAGAAGTGTATGAGTGGCACTGACAACACATTTCAGTCTCCCATTATACCCTCTGACCTCAAAGTGTCTATTAGAGAGAATCAGAGGCATGTATTTCAATATACTGAAATGCAGCTCAGGACTCTTGGGTTTCATCTGCTAAAAACAGACAAACAGGACCACCCTTAGATCACTACATTCAGATGACAGTTCAAGGATTGGATGCTGAGAAAGGGCAGGCAGAACAGAGGAGGGGGGGACATAAAATAAATAAGATACATTAAATAAAATTTAAAAAAACATGTAGAAATAAAGGGAAACATACATGTTAGCCTGTAGACAACACTGTCATAGACTGTTTCCATGTATTTTCTGTTTAATATGTAAACAACAGAGAGGAATCATCCACATATTAAAGGGGAGGATAATTACAGAAAAAGCAGAAAGACCAGACAGCAGAACAGATGACAATATATATCTGATAGAAGATGCAGATTACAGTTACCACTACTGTCCAACATCCTGCTACTACTAGGTAACAAACTTCCCAACTTGGCTTGTTATGTGAATTTGTCCAATCTATTGTGCACAGGACAATTGGTTTAATATGGAGATTTGTAACATTAAACAGGAATAATGATCTTATTCTTAAACTACTCTTGTCATTTGAGAGAGGTTCTGTTAAAGAAGCAAACGCAGCTCACAATTTGTTGTAGGCTGTTTGAAGCACATGTAATCATTTTGTAATACAGCAGGTTTTTGGTATCCGTGGGCTTGCCATCAGCGGATTTAACCACCTGTGATAGCAAGCCCTATTGCTTTCAATGGGTGCCCACATTAGTGGCCATGAGCATGTTGCACCTGCCATTGAAATCAATGGGACTCTTGGTCCCACGTTTTTCTTTATGTGCACAGGGGGTCCAACATGGATCCTCTGCGGATATGAAGGGTGGATTGTACAAAATAATGCAAATAAAACCAAAACATCTTCTGTATATACTCATGTATAAATCTATAACTTTTAGTCAAAAAATTGATCCAAAAAAACCTGGGTTGACTTATCCACTGGTCATTGTAAATTGCTGTTGTTGTTAATGCTACTGTTGTTGTGTGCCTTCAAGGGATTTCCAACTTATGGTAACCTAAGGCAACACTATCATAGGGCTTTCTTGACAAGTTTCTTCAGAGGGGATTTCCCATTGCCAGCCTCTGAAGCTAAGAGTGTTACTTGCCCAAGGTCATCCAGTGGTTTTATGTGGCCAAGCCAGGATTCAAACCCTGGGCTCCACTCTGGCTCGTACTTTAGCCCTTATCAGAAAAGGAACCATCTGCTTCTCTGAGTAGAGTGGCAAAAGACTAGAGTTTAGTCTGTTCCTAAAAGAAGCACTGACTACTGTCTCTGCTTCACTGATGCTTCTGACCTTTTGAATGCCTGTGCAGAAAAATGGTGGCCACGGTAGTTCTTTGGAGATTCTCTCTCAAAGGAGCATGAAAAGGAATCGGGCTTTGAAGGATTTGAATAAAACATTTGTGTATGTTTGTCTGCTTTTCTGGGTAAATCAAACAATTTTATCATATTAAGATTAAAGGCTATAATCACCATTTTCTTTACTTTCTGACATATGACTACCAGGCTGTTGTACCAGATTGCATAGCCACCATTTTCTGTAGTTCCCTCCTTATCCATTAGGGTGAGCACAAACCATTCTGCTGGCTGGAATTTTGTAAGTTGTTTGGCATTGTTTTCCTTTGCCTTGCCCTTTACAGTCTTTGTTAACATGCCCCTAAGTTTTACCCTCAACTTATCCATGGGTCATATCAAAATCCATAATTTTGGCTCCAAAACCTACCTTTGACATATTTATGAGGTCAACTTATAGTCGAGTATATACGGTAATTGAATCAGTAGGGCTGTGAAACTACGGGGGTGTTCTCACTGGCTTATACTCCGTGTTACAAATCGAATCCAAGGTACATCGTTCCTATTAGAAACCGAATTAAATCTAGAACAGTTCTAGAGCAACCCGCAATCGTTCCCACTAAAATGCGATTCGTCAATCGGATTTTAATTAAATCCGTGTTAAAGACGTATAACCCGTGTTAAAAAAATAGAAGGGTCGAACCTACATTTTTTCCTTGATTCGGGATAGGATTCGGAGTATTTAAATAGGAACGTTTCGGCCTTTGAATCGGGTCAACTGGATGGGAGGAGCGGAGCGCGATGGGCTGGCCTGGGGGTGTCACCCTCTTTGGTCTCTTTCTGCATCGCCAGCACCATTTTCTTCCATTTGCATAATAGCCTTTCCTCCAGTGGATTGCAACCTCTCCTCTGCTCCTCTTTCATAGACCGACGTGTGAGGAGAGCCATTGAACACCATTTTTAACAATTCTTTTTTTCTTTTTCACCTCTGCCTGAGCAGCAGATGGGTTTGGGAGGAACTATGGGATGGGTTTTGCAGGACATATCCCCACTTCAAGGCTCTCCAGACAGCTCTGGGAGCAATCTTCCCCAAAGATTCTCTCCCCATGGGGCAGCCAAAGCGAATTTGGGGCTACCGAGGCTCTTTCCAGAGGAACTATGGGATGGTTGTGTTTGTGAGACATTTATCCTCCTCTGCCAGATAGTGCTGGTGCCATAATAAACTACCATTCCCAGGATTCCCTAGCACTGAGTTATGGCAGTTAATATGGGGAGACACAGAAGAGGACGAATAAGCGCCTCCTGATTGGCTCTTTTAAAAAAAACAACCGCGAAATTTATAACAAATTAAAAACGGCCAGGTAGTGGGAACGCAGGTACAGGCTACATCGGTGTATGTTACTCTGAATTAATGTGACGTCATGATGACGTCGCTTTGATTGACAGCCGAAACAAGTGAATGTGAACGAAAAAGTAACAAAACCAGTTTAAATATACACCGATCCATCCTTGAATGGGGATGAAACAGGGTCAATTACAGCGAATTAAAATAAAACGTTAAGTAAATGGGAACGATACAAATAAAGTGAATTAAAAAGCGGGATAGCACTCGCTGTATTTTGAATCACTTTAAAATGAACCGCTGTATTTAAATTCGTTTTAAATCACAAGTGAGAACACCCCCTACTATTTTGAAGGCGCTATTAGGGTCACCATAAGTTGGAAATGACTTGAAGGCACACAACAACAGCAACAACAACAACAACTGAAAGGTATTGATGCTGATCTTGCAAATAGGCTCACCGCCCTGGATAGTTCCTTTAAAGTTCAAACCAGGACCCAAAGCATATTCATTGCCTACTGATGCCTACATCAGTCTCCAGTGAAATCATTCCTATTCTGTTGAACACATCAAGGACACCACTACAACATATGGAGCGCCAAAATATCATGATCATTCAGGGGAACATCCTGGACACTTCTCTACCATGCAGGTAGCAACTGTGACTCCTCATAAAGATAAAGGCTATAGTAACCACCCCAATATGCTCTCAAAATCTTGAAGAAAGAAACAGTGGGACGAAGCTCTTTCCTTCGCTGTTCGTCCCTTCTCATTATTATTGTGTTTATTTATATAGCGCCATAGACTTTACTTAGCGCTTTACAAAGGAGAAAAACAATCCAAAATAAAAACAAAAGCCTGCCAACGGCACACAATCTAAAAACCACAAAGATTATAAAATTCATAAAATACTACTATAACAAGGTTAAAACAATACTATAAAATTATAAATTCAATATAAATAATATGGACAAAAATCAATATGAAAGTTGGAGCACTTCCCTGAAATCATAGTCTTTAAGGCACACTACAGACCATCCTTAAAGGACGGTCTGGCGGCGGTGCCATCTGTGCTGCCGGCAAGCCGCAGCGGATATATCGCGCGGCTTGGCGGCGGCAAGAAAAAGAAGTGCCATTGGCACACTCGCGACGTCACCTGGCCACTGCGACGTGTGGACACTAGGCGTCTGTCACATCAAAATGGCGGCGCCCATGTGTATAGGGCACTGCCATTTTTACGCCCCCATCACATGTGAGGGGCGAAGGGCGTTTGAAAGCGCCTCATAGCGCCTGTTTAAATCGGGCCTTTTTTAGACTAAAAGTAGTCTTGAGAGTGGTGGACTACAAATTCATGGGAAGAAGATTCCAAAAACAGGGGGCAGCATGGGAGAAGGGGCATGTCCGAGAAGGGGCGGAGGAAATCCTTGGCTGAATCAGCAGCCCCGAATCACTAGAGCGCAGAGCACAAACAGGAAGATAGGGGGAAACAAGTGCTGCCAGGTAGGTGGGGGCCAAACCGTGAAGGGCTCTGAAAGTTAGTAATAACTTACAACAGATTCTAAATGGGATTGGGAGCCAGTGAAGGGACGACAATAATGAGTGACATTATCATAATGGCGGGCGGAAAACATTATCCTAGCGGCAGTGTGTTGTACTGAAATCAAAGGGGCAAGATGTGAAAGAGGAAGCCTAGTTAGCAAAGAATTACAGTAAACCAAGCGAGAATTGACCAGTGCATGAACAAAAGTGTTAGCAGTAGAAACTGAAAGAAAAGGCCTGATTCTCACCAGATTATAAAGAAAGAAACGCTATGACTTTGCCATGGCTTGAATTTGAGGAATGAATGAAAGGGAAGACCTGAAAATGGAACCAAGGCTACGCTCTTCCTTCACAGGTTGAATGTTAGTGCCACTAACTGTGACTGAAAATGAATAATGCAGTTGGCTTTGGCGGGAAAACAAGTAGCTCCGTCTTAACCATATTGAGCTTAAGGCGCCAATGGAGCATCCATGAAGAAATAACAGATAGACATATTGACACTTGCTGTTCAACATCTGAGGATTGTGTCCTCCTTATGTGTTGTAGTTGCTAGCTGATATGTGTGTAGATTAAGTTTTTGTGAAGGGAATCAGTTTTAGGGAGAGTCATCCATCCATCTCGGTGTTTTCACTAAAGCTTGCTTCACTAAAGCTTGAGATCATATGAGACTTATTCCTTGTCTGGAATCCCACAAAGGTTAATGGTCCCACTATATCTGCTAATGAGTGGAGCATTTGGTAATCTAAGGCTGTGGGAACCAACCCCAATAAGCTCTCAAAATCCTGAAGAAAGAAACAAGCTCCCACAGCCCTATATATAATGCTATATAATGTTTGAGCCTTTTAAAAAGGCTATGTTTTACTATTTGTGTAACTGGTTGAATGTTGCTTATGTGTCACACCTAGCAGGGTGCAGGCACTTAGTTTCAATTAGTTTTCTTTGAAGGCTTCAAGATGAAGGAATTCACCCATTTCCCTATCATTGTTGACTGGCTTGATGGGAGATGTGAGGTAGGTTCTGGTCCCAAGATGACTTCCTTAGGAATTCTGACCATCAGGGGGAATCCCTTGGGATCCTCTGATGGGATCAGACTAAGAAAAACCATCTGTTCTATACCCTGGGTTTTGAACCTGCAATCTTCTGGTTAAAAGACCTGATTTAACTGATTTCCCACATAGAAATTTGTGCCTGCATGTCCTGTTGGCTGCTGTGTTGTAGATTCCTGGCTTCTCATTTCACCAACTCTTGTTTCTGTCATTGTCACAAGTGGTAGTGGGAGGGCAATTATCCCATTGTGGGAGAAAGGTGAGATATAAATCTTTTAAATAAATAAATAAAATAATTAGATCCCCCCCCTTCCTGAATATTATAATGACATTTCAACTGACATGGAAATCTTGTTACTGGAAATCCAAACTGCTTAGTTTTGATTCATGAATCAGTTTGTTTATATCGCCATGCAATATACAGTTATTAGAACAATTTACAAGAGTTAAATACAGCAAAAATACAATAAAAATGTTTCTAGCAAAAGTAGCTTACTATTATTATGTCCTTATGTACATTATGTAAACAGAGATCAACAGCACATAGCTTTTCTCAGGTCAGCTAAAGAAAAGAACTCTTGTATGGCTTAGGAAGTTTCTTAAAAGTGAAGTCATTTTTTCAATTTGGTATCATAATGGCACCTGTTAGTGATATTATATAAGTGTTATGTCATGCTATTCAAGTATAAAAGCCCAACAGCTATTATTAGCCATCTTTCTGGAATTCTGGAGACAGTGCCAATAACTGTCCTGAATCCTGGCTTACTGTTGTGTGCGGACCCAGCCAGTGACTCAGTTCAGACATCTTGTTCCTGATCCTCTAAAGCACAGTCTGAAGAATTGAGAATATGCTGCAATATCACACATTCCTTTCTTTCTTGTGTATCAGTTTCTCCCTCCATTTCACATTATTTGGTAATAATCCAAATGGGGCAATTTATGATAAGCAAAACTAAAAAAACTCCAACACACTGTCATATGAAAGAAACCAAGTAGTACATAGGCCTATGGCCTTTCTGAGCTTTCAGATCAGGGCTGGGAGGACTAGAAACACGACATCTTAATGGAACCAAAGTTTATGACAGAAAGTACAACCCCAGGGCCTTTCTCAATATACAATTGTGGCACCATGATTCCACTTGAATTGCCATGGCTGCATATCATGCAATTTGGAGATTTGCAGTTCCAGGAGGGCTATTTAGAATTATCTGCTATTTGCTAGATCATGTTTTATGCTCTTAAAACCTTTATTATTCTAAACATGTACACATTTTGATATGTGATTCTATCTTTCTTCTGCTTGCTTGTTCACATGTTTTACTATAAATAAATAAATAAATAAATAATCTCTACTAGGGAGTTCCCATGCCTCACCAAACCACAAACCACAGGACGCTGGAACCTATTATTAGTTGAATTCTTTTATTTTCTGCAAACATTAGCAGTCCAGCAAAAAAATTAAACAAATGAATACGTGATTACTAATAAAGATAGCAGTGTTCTTCCAAAGCAATTGGCTAAATAAACTTTCTGAACAAAAGAGCCAATGATAGTAAACTACCCCCACAAAAGATGATTATGGAAGTGCAACCACACATTTATGAAACAAAATACACTACACTAATGCATTCATCTGTTAAAATTTTATTCATAAAATGTAAAATATCACAATTTGCTGTTTTTAAAACATTCAGGCTATGGGTTCAGAAAACCACAGATGTATGCTCATAACAACAGTGTACTGAAGAAAGGACAAATCCACAAATTGGTTGTGCAGTCTCATGGCTAATAATGGAAACTTGCGCACTACATCAGTAATAGATAATAACAAAAACATCCTATCATTAATTATCCTCCTTTCTATTCAAAAAAAATTTAGATTTAAAAGCAACAGATGTTCATACATAGGCCACAGAACATCAAGCTTACCAGTAAACAGTTTTCCTGCTAGTTTTCTTCTATAACATCAGAAATTCAGATACTTTTAAAAGCAGAAAAATATATCACAGTGCACTTGTTCAACTAGCTGTTAGGCAACAGCTGCTCAGTCTGAAACTACAAACTGGCAAAATGCACTAATAGCATGCTTTGTATAAGCCACAAAGAAGACATGCGGAACGATCAGGTTACCCTCTTCCCAGATAAAAGCTAAAACACCAGACCTCCAACGAAAGGAATTTTACATTTAAGGACTGGCAGACGTTCATACTAAGAGCTGCAATCCAATCTGCAAGCAATTCATGTCCAAATATTTGCATTTATTTGGTTGACAATGTAATCTTATATTTCTCTACTCCAAATTAAGCTCCAGCAATTTAAATGGTATGTAACTATGTACAGGATTGAAAACGTAATCAAAAGAAAAATTAAGCAAATTTATGTCCTCTAATAATCAATTGAACTTAGCCATTACATTTGCTATAATCTTTTATCATTGCAATCAATAATGCTATTAATAATGCTATATTAAACACTGCGACACAGAAGAATGTTCAAAAGATATAGTAAAGTTGTGTTTAAAAAATACATGTCAATGGGTGTATAAAATGTATTCTGTCAAATCTACCACAGAAATTCAAGATTTATCAAGGGGGCAGTAATAACACATTTTTTATAAAATTGTTAGAAATACAAATAGCCCTAAAATCCTTATTAAAAACATTGTACTCAAGTGTGGTATATTTCAAAACAAATATAACAAGACAACAACAAATGATTTCTTTGATCACAGTATTAGTGAACAGAGCAAATGTATCATTAAATAAAGGAAAGAGGCATAACATCATGACAGCACTGTTCACATCAATGTAGTCAAGCATGTACAACTGAGATACTAAAATATGTTTATGCGCCACAGTTTCTCATTAACAATCTCTGCTCTAAAAATGAACAATGTATTTATTTGATCTTTTTTTATAAATCTTTTGACGAAGAACCAGTTAACTTTCAGAAACATAAACTATCCAAGTTATTTGATACAGAGACAAATGTATTTTGAGTGTATCCAAAACAGTTATGACCTGTGTTGCTCTTTCACTCCAGCCTCATTAAGGTCTACTTTATCACAGAACTTTGCTCCAATATTTTACCTAATGTAAGTATAATGAAAACACAGTATATTTATATAGTGCTTTGTTGACATCATAACCTAAAGTGTTTTATGTTCTCTAAGAGCAAGAAATTTTAAATACTCCCTGAAAGGCATAGTTTGTCCATACACATTCAGTATGTATATAAAACATGTAATAGCAGAAGAACAAGGAGCCAGTGTGGTATACTGATTTGAGAAGAGGATTCCAGGAGATCAGGATTCAAATCCCCACTCAGCCCTGGAAACCCACTGCATGATCTTGGACAAGTCACATTCTCTCCACCTAAGATGAAAGCAATGGCAAATCTCTCCTCAGAACAAATTTTGCCAAGAAAACCCTAGAAAAGGGTCACCATAGGATGGAGTCAACTTGAAAGCACTCAACAACAAGAGCAAGGATGACAACAGAAACAACTAGCCTTGGTTAACAACTGAATGATAATCTTTGGGCATAATGTGTTTAAGTCAAGTCAGGCACAGCTTGTGACACCTGTGTCAGTGTTCTGAGCATTTCTAGTAAAAAAAACCTCTTGTTCATTAATTGCCAACTTAAATTAAATACAGACACAAAATAATTCTTTGGCCTAGAGCAGACGGGGCAAAAGAGGCAGCCAGATGCCACTCTTGCCCCTATTGTTCCCCATTTGGCACAGGACCGTAGCAACAGACGCTGGCCACTGCTGCACTCTGCAACGGACTGCCAGCAAGGTTTGGCAGCTTTGACCCAATTCAGGGGCATGCATCATCTGAACACCACACCCCAGACTGGACCAAAGGCAGCGTTTTTGGCCCATCTATTTCGGACCATTGTAATACAGACACAAATACAGGCACAGCGTTATCTTCTTTGCAAATAAATTATTATACAGTAGGCCATCCACATTTGCTTGGGTTAAGGACACAGGGAAAGTGGAAAAATGACAAATAAACAGACAATTTTTTTTTAACCTGAGAGAACACCTCTCTAGGAATCTCTAGGTCCTCCAGCAGAACTCTGTGGTCAACATCTGCCAGAATTTGACCATAGAATCATGCTGGAGGACCTACAAATGCCTAGTGAAGTGTTTTCTCTAGGAATTTTTAGGTCCTCCAGTACTACTCTATGATCAACTTCCCACAGACCTTCTCTGGAGGACTCAGCAATTCCTAGAGTGAACATATTAATCAAATCCGCAAATAATCAAATCTGCAAAAGTCAAAGCCGCAAATGTGTGGGGCTGACTGTATACTAA
Organism: Sceloporus undulatus; assembly: GCF_019175285.1. Classification (NCBI taxonomy): domain Eukaryota; kingdom Metazoa; phylum Chordata; class Lepidosauria; order Squamata; family Phrynosomatidae; genus Sceloporus; species Sceloporus undulatus. Next base: position 180,535,581 of record NC_056524.1, read on the forward strand.
AAAGTTACCTAAATACAACCAGCTCAGCATAATGTTGCATGGACAATCTTAATCCTGGTAATTAATGGGATGTAATATTTTTAAAATAACATATCGTCTGGCATCCTGCTGGTTAGTTCCAACTAGAGTAGACCTAGTCAATCAATTGTTCAATGGTGAGTCAACACATAGGTAAATCCCATTGATTTAATGGATCTGCAGAACAGGATTTATGTGTTTTCCTCAGGGCCCATTCATACAAAAAAAGGGAGGAGATTCTAATTTTAACAATAAAATTTAAGGACTATTTTAACGTGTGTGGAATTCTTTAGAAACATTCAATGTTGATTTCAAGTTCTAATTGGTCCAATTGTGATACACAAATTGGCAATACTCAGTTTATCAATTCCAATGTGGAGAAAAAGTTGAAGCCTTAGAATCCCTGCTCTATTATCATGCTGTCAACAATTATTCTCTGAAGATGCCAGCCACAGATGCTGGTGAAACATCAGGAATAAACTCTTCTAGAACATGGTCACATAGCCCGAAAAACCCACAAAAAACTATGGACGCCAGCCATGAAAGCCTTCGATTTCACAATTATTCAGTCTCTTTTAATTACCTTTTAGCATGATCTTTCCAGTTGATCCTCCTAAGATATTTAATGTACCACTTCTGGCCCCCAACGATGTAGTTGCTTCTAGTAAAGCACCACTGATAAACTTTGAAAGAGAAGTCCTGCGTAAAGTGGCACGGTGTTCAGAAGTTCTGTGAATACATGATTTTATGCTAAAATTGTCTCCTTTACACCAGCAATCTGTATGGTGGCATGGTGTTCGTGGTTCCTTCACTGGGTGGGGAAAATATTCCAAAGAATCGTCTGCTCCTTTTGCTGATTTGAAGATCTGTCAAACACAAAGAAAAATAAAACCATTTTTCAGATAATATAATGAACTCTGGTGGGGTTCCCCCCCCCCAGTACAGAAGAACAGATCCCTATGCTTCTCTTACATTTTGCACTAAAATATTATTCTAATCCAATTTGCTTAAATTTGGAGAACAACAGATTGAGAATATAACAGTTACTGTTTTAAAGTTTGGAGCCACTCAGATGTCAACATCAAAAGAGAGAAAATAGGATATGGCAAGTCTCTAGAAAGATTTGAAGATAATGACAAAGCTTCTATACTGAATCCAGAAGGGAATGGAAATGTATACAGGAAATGTGTAAAACAGGTACATAATTTTAGGAAAAAGTTTTTATGTAGCTGTATTTATGGTCACTCACTCATTCTGTTGTTCTTAATAGTGTGAATTGTTCAAGGGTTTTACAACATCAGATATTTTTAGAGGTATAGACCCTAGGGGAGTTGTATCAAGGGAGTTGTTCGATGGAGAACCCTGCATACATTATAGTGTCTCAAACAACCTTAAGGTGAAAACAATACCCTAAAACACTATACAGTCGGCCCTCTTTATCCAAGGATTTTTTATCCACAGATTCAAGCATCCATAGCTTGAAAATATTCAAAAAAAGTACATATTCCAAAGAGCAAACCTTAATTATGCCATTTTATACAAGGAACACCATTTTGCTGTGCCATTGTATTAAATGGGACTTGGGCCTAATTCTTCAAATACTTTGATTTACTTTTGCTACATCCTGAACATACTCTTCAAATTTCTTTATTTTTAAAATCGAAAATAGAAATTCATTAAATCGTTTTGACTAGGCTTGATGTTTAGTCAGACAAGATATCCTGAACATTTTCATGTAAGCATGGCGGACTATTGGCATTTCAGAAAATTGTTGGTTTCAATACAGTTTTCAGGGAATTTAAGAATGAAATAAAGTTTTAAGTGCTGCCAGTCACACTTATACCATTTTATGATTAAACAATGATATAGATTAACCATTCAATTCATATTAACCCAGAGAATTAAAGGTAAACTAGTATATTATCTGATGGGAACAAAATGAAAAATGTAGTACGGTTTATTCTGGTCTCTCAATTATTTCAGGTATCTCCAAAACAAGGTATTTTCAGTATTATATCTTTTTTTTTTTAAATCGTAGAAGCCACATTTATGAAACAGCCTTTTTTTTAACAGCTTCAGTTATATACTGCTTCATACGGAACTAACTGTGTCTAAGCGGCTTAAAACTGTAAGCTAATTGCTCCTAACAATATGAGTACTCATTTTAGCGACCTCCTCGGAAGAATGCAAACCTGAGTCAAGCTTGAGCCCTTTTGCTGGTCTTGAACTCGCAACCTTGTGGTTTTGAGTGAGTGGCTGCAGTACAGGCATTCAACCACTGCACCACCAGTCTTGGCCATTAGAAACAAATTTTAAGGACTGGAAGCACTACCAATTGTTTTTTTCATTCACATCATAAGCAAGATCATCAACATCAACTTGAGCAATTCTGGGTAAATATTCAAGGCCTTTACAATATGTTACAAAGACTAAAGACTACCATATTTGTTAATAAAGAACATTTTGCTTTATGCTAGGTTTTCCCTGTCCAGCTTCCATCTATAGACACAAATAATCAATCTGCCAACTGTGGATAACATTTTGTGTCTCCGCTTAAAGGGCTGTGGGCCATGAAAGTCTACAATAAATTTGTTAGCCTTCAATGAGCCATGTGAATTTTGGCTGTTTATAAATAAATGAGCCAGAAGATCTTTGTGAAGAGTCAGCCACAGGATTCTTAATATTTAGTAAGATGAAAGACAACATAATCTGTGACTCGTAATGTTGAGACAACCTGACCTTTAAAGGATCCTTTTTCTTCTTCAGACTGCAAAGCACCAAATGAAATCCTTAGTCAGTTACTACCATTAATCATATCTGGCACTATAGCAAGATAGAGACATTGAATACTAGTTGTAGCTAACAAAATTTTGAAAAACTACATAAGAGCTCAACTGCTATCTTAAATTAAAATTGCCACATTTTCAGAATACTGGAACACACAAAACAGGGTACATACTTTACCAAGAAAAGATCCCAAACCAAATTTCTAGCATCTCCATACTGGCAGGAAAACTTGGGGACCCACTATTGAAAACCTGGAGACCCACTGCCATTCCAAAGTCTATATTTAGATAGACCAGTGACCGAACTCTGAATAAGAGAGTTTCCTATGTTCATAACCTCAATTTTCATCTACAAAATGCATTTTAAAAGGGGTAGCTTGATTAATTTTAGAAAACACCACAAGCCATTTCAGGAAATAGCAAACCCTCCAAGAGTCACAGTTTGGCTCGAAAGCCATGCCTAGTCCTTTGCATTCCCAGTTTTCCTGTTTCTCTTGCAGAGTCCCAGATTCCCCACTTCTTTATCTCCACCCCTTCCAGTCTGAATATTTGTTTCTGAGATTTGCACAAACCTTGCGTTTCAAAGCTTAGTTTTACTGGTTTTCTGCACCCCTTCCTTTTGATTTACTAAGCCTCTGTATGTATTAGTGTGCCAGTGATGCACTATGTCATAGGAAAGAAATTGTAATTGGTAGATGTCCAACACTGGGAAAGATTTACTCTTTACTTACTTTCTAAAATATTTCCCCCACAAAGTAATTAACCATGCAATGACACATATATTTACTAAGAAGTAATTTCCAATGAGTTCAGTGGGACTTACTCCTAGGTAAATGGGTACAGGATTTTAGCTAGAGTGAGACATTCTAAAAAGACACTGGAATACTGTACAAAAATTTCTTTATGAGAGACACTTTCCCCCCAGTTATATCTTCCCAATTATATCAGTATTGTATTGATTCATTTGGGGTTTTCCCCCTCCCCATTTTTCAGGTTTTCCTAAACTCAGTACATAAATTCCAAGATTTCATTGCCTCAAACAGTACTTTTGCATGCTGTTCTTCATAATACCTTTCGTTCTCTTGTTTGGCTACACACTTTTCATCACTCTCTGATGTTACTTGGCCACACATGTCCTGCTTTTCTTCTATGAAATACTGGAGGGCATGAGTCAGTTAACTTATACAGATTCCAGTCACATTAAATGAGTTCTTTCTTGAGAGTAAGGAAAGGGAAACTAATCTGGATCAGGATTCTCCTGCGGAGAAGAAAGAGGACTTTATGCTATTGCCCCCTGCTGTAATCCTAATCCAAATTTGGAGGCCTTGTGACCCTAATTTTTTTGCTCCAAAGTGATTCAATGAACTCTGCAGGGAATAAAAGTACTGTACAAGGTAAACCATTAAAGGCCTTTAAAGATCTGCTGGTGTGATGCAGGAGATTGGCACCCATGGACCTAACTGTGAATTAAAAATCACATAGCCACTGATTTAGGAGTAATTCCCATGTTATCTGTTGCACACGTATTGTGAACAGCAAAAAACAAGCATCAGGTTAGAATCAATGAAAGATGCTATGACAAACCTTCACCTCCTTATTCATCTCTCAGTTTAAAAACAAACAAAAACAAGACAGCTGATGTTTATACTGTATATCAAAAGCAATATGCTTTAAGAAAATGGAACAGATTCCAAAAGAGACCAGAAGTAACTGTATAGTTTCGTGGCACTAATATTCACAGCTCTGTTGTTGGTTAATAATTTCATTACCTGCCATTCATTAACTATTCTTCCTGAAGAGATTAAGTCCTGAGTTCTGTCACCACAGTGATATATTATTCCATATCTGTTTTTTAAAACATGTCATGATGGCACAGTGTCAGGTTAAATATGATGTGCATATCTTTGCTTTAAAAAGCCAAATGAAACTGGCAAGCAACTATAATTATATCATTTTGATTAAAAACATTATCCATTCATTATTTAAAACTTTCTTATTATTTATGTTGTTAAATGGTGCTATACACTTTACAAAAGATACAGTAAGCAGGTCTCTGTCCAAAGCAACTTACAGTCCAAATAAAATTGTTAATGTATGATGCATGCAAGTAACTTTTTCTCTATTTAGACTTGCTGCTTTGTTGTACTACCTATTTATTGTATTATTACTATTATTGTTAATAAGATAACTGGTACAGAACTGTTCAGCTCACCACATTTAACTGGGACACAGGGTAAGTCTTGGACAGCCGTTTGCCATCTTTTTTGCTATATTTATACTCAGTTATCTTCAGAATACCAGAGTCACTGGTATAATACACATTCCTTTCTAGTGTGTTCTGAAAATATTTGACTAACAAAAATAATTTCTAATTACTGTAGTTACCTTCCAAAATATTTAATGTTTTGCAACCCGTGAAGATGTCTGTTGCTTATGCTGCATTCAAGTTTTCTTGACTACCAACACAAAGAAATCTTTTGTTTGCAGAAACCGGCGACAGTGTCTTGTTGTAAAGATAATTATAAGGAGTAAAGATGTTAATCTCTTTTATATGAAAGTAGACATCAAGGCAATTAGCTGTCTCGGAAATATGTGCGTTTCTTCAACTGTCTCATCCCAAAAGTGCATTTCACCTACTTTTTTCTATTTATGTCTGAAGACCATTCAAACAGCTCAGATGAAGTAAATTCAGGGATGCAGGGCTTGTTGCTGTGATTTGCTGTCAAATTGGCTTCTGCTTATGGCAGCTCTATAAATGAGAAACCTCCAAGACACTCTGTCATCAACAGCCCTGCGAAAATTGTGGCTTTTTAAAAATTAAGCCTTTTTCAGCCCCATACTTAGACAGGGGACTATATCACACATGAGGGATTTCTCTTAATTTCGAATGAAAAGAAAGTGGGGCCAGAATGCATTCACGTGAATTTGCTAGTTCAATGAATTTACGTGAATGCGAATTGCGTTCGGACTGACTCCACATTGCCCGAAAATAGCATGCCCTTGCCCAAATTTGCGTGTGGTAGTCTATCACGCAATAACGTGAAACTCCATGACTGCACTCGGACTGACTTCCCATTACCCAAATTTGCGTGTAGTGGGTTATCACACAATAACGTTAAACCCCATGATTGCATTCAGATTGCGATTGGATTATACTTCCAATTTCCCTTGTCTGATAAGGAAGGAACGCGTTCTTCTTCTCTTACTATTCCTTCATTTTACCAAGCACTACCACCTTTTCAAGACAGGTAAATTAAGCCCATCCTCCTTGGGAATCTGTTGTCCATAAAGATCTTTTTGTTTAGTACAAGTCTGGGATTCTTTATAACAGTGGCTCTCAAATTGTTAACCCTTGTGAACCCATTTATAGTTACATATGGACATCCCACCCACACCCCTTGACATAATATGTGAATAAATATATTTAGTTTATATAGTGAATATTTGTTTGTACTGTACATTCATAGATATTCATATTTTAACATTTGATAAAGAAATAACACTGATCAAATTAACAGGTTAATTTAAATAAATTCACATAAATTCAAGGCCTCCAAGTCTCACTTTCTCCTTCAGCAACTCTTGCCCACCCATCCCCGGGATCCTGTCTCACAGTTTGAGAATCACTGCGTTATAGGAAAATTATATAAAGAAGGACCGCTGTCTTCCAATAGTTTAATTTGAATGGTACAATGTTCTTAGTGACTGGTATGTACTAGTAATATGTCTAAGAGGAAACCAAACATACTGCTGTGTAAAGTTCTCAGCACTCAGAAAAAAATAGTTATCTTTTTTGGTAATAAGGCTGTAGCAAAGTTAAATTTTAAAAGCAATGTATCAAGTAAGAGAAAAGTTACTCTTTGGAGTAGCAAGTTAGAGGGTTTATTTTTTAAATAGCTATTACTTTTCAAGAGGCCTTTTCGCATGGGATTTTAAACTTTATATGCCATTCTCTTGTCAATTCTGTTGGAAGATTTTTGCATTCTCTTTCCCCCTCCTTAGATAAATAGGGATTTCTTGCATGCAAATTTCTCTCTCTCTCTCTCATTCAAACTAACCATGTAAGTCTCACAAACACACACACACACGCACACACACACACACACACACACACACATTTTTGGACTAACAAACATTGTCTCTCAAAGATTTTCAACTGAACTGTTGCTTTTCCATCATCCTCCTCTCTCAACTTTCTTTGGAAAGATGGTGAGATAAAGACCTGAACTATTCACTAGCTAGGTTAGGCTATAGATTTTATGTATATGTAGATTAAAGCCATTAGTAAACTTTTGTTTGAACTGCAAGCTACTTGTGTTGTTTTCGAGTCAGTCTCAGTTCTTAGGGAAGCATAGGAGCAAAACAGACAGCCCCAAAGGAGCGGCTTGCTGCCGCCCCTTTGAGCACAGGATAGGGGCCGTAGCAACCACATACTGAGGCCCCAATCCGGCATTTTCCTGGCACAAAAAGAAGTGGCAAAATGCCGCTCTTTTTTGCACCAGAAAAAGTTGCCTTTGCTGCTAGGGCAGCAGTTTTTCCACATTTCAGCAGTGTGTGGCATCTAAATGCTGTGCATACGCCATGCCCCCTAGTCGCCAGCTCTTTTTGGTCTGTTCAGCCCCATAGTTAGACAAAGGCACATTTCTGCTACTCTGCTGATTTAAAGCTAGACCCTAACAGACTTGACTTTGATATTTTTGATATTTAAATATTTTTGTCTCTGTAACAAAGGCTGAAGCCTTAGGAAATGTAAATTACCCTTCAAATCCTTAGTTTCTTGCTCTCATAAATGTAAGAGAGAAAAATGGAAAAGTAATAAGTGGTGCAACAAAAATGTAATAAGCTACCTTTTCTCCTTTTTTACAGCTGTGTAATGAGTAACAGGAGTCAGTTACTGTTTAAACACACTGTAACAAGTAATGTATAATTAATAAGTGTTAACAGCTTTAGAATTGATGGAAAGGCTATTATGGTTCCACAAGTTAAAGGGGAGTTACTTGATGTAGTGATTCATCTCTGTGTACCTCAAAAGAGGAGAGGTTATCAACAATTTAGGTGCCTGAAATTATTCTTGCCAGAATACCCAGAGCCAAGTCTCTCCATTAATTTAAGAAGCCATGAAGAAGTGGCATCAACTAGAGGCTAAGAGTGTCAACTCTGTGCCAAGAATCTAAAGTGCTACATAAATGTTATGTATAAGGTTAAAACTCATCCATGCACTCTCATCTAAAGTCAGAGAAATTCTAGAAGACACTACCAATAAGAAAAGACACATACCAATTCCACCTCTACAACAATTTGCTATGAAGTTGGGGTAGAAAGCATAAGTCACAAAACAGGAAGGTGGGATTTTACATACTTGTATTAACAAATATGTTATCCCTCTACAAACATGTTATCCCTCTCTAGCAGATAGTTGATTAGCTCTTTCCTTATTTACATCCATAGCTCCCAAAACCACTTATTCTAATTCCATTCCTAAGATTTTAAATACATGGTCACCCAAGGAGGTGGACAGCCCACCTCATCAACTCAAAGGATAACTGAGGGAGTTCACAGAGTCACTAGCTAGTACTACCCTTTCAAGCATGGCTGGTGACATGCACAGTGGCTAGTATTCACCTGCTTTGTAAAGGAGTAGTCAATGTTTGATGATGATGATGATTACCAGATGGTACATACCATGCTAGCCAAGCTGCCAGTTACTGGGGAAGATGACAGCACCGAACCTTAAATGCCTGAACAAAAAGTTTGAAATGGGCCCAGGTCTGAACTGGAAGTGATCTACATGAAGAAGAGACAGATAATTTTTTAGGGAGAATTAAAGAAATCTGGAAGGAAAACCTGCCAGTAGCTTTTACAATAATCCAGGTGTGACATAACCAAGGCCTGAATAAGCAAATGGACAGGCTCAGTGATCAAAAACCTATGGATCCTATAATGTTCAAAAGATGGAAATTACATGAATTTGCTGATACCCTGATAAAGGAGTGCAGGAACAAACAATCATCCAGCAGTACTCCGAGGTTCTCTGCAACTGAGACAGAACCATTGTTGTTGTTAACTGCCCTGAAGTCAACTCCTACTCATGGTGACCCTCTGGATGAGATATCTCTAAGACCCCCTGTCCTCCATTGCTCTGTTTAGGTCCTGTAAATTCAGACTCGTTAACCTTCCTAATTGAGTCTATCCATCTGGCTATATTGTCTCTCTTTCTACTACCTTCTACCTTCCCTAGCATTATTGTATTTTCTAATGTCATGCCTTCTCATGATGTGGCTAAAGTATGACAGTAGAAGACATCAAGGAAATAAGCTTCACATGCTCTGAGATGATCAACTTTTTAAAATCCCCACTTGTTTTGGCCTTAATAAGAAAAGGTCTTCTTCAGGTGCTAGAAACAAACACATGCACACACATTATAGGTACAGTATTAAAAGACAGGACAACATTCATTTAACTGTAACATTAAATCACATAGGAATATATTATTTTTCATAACAGAAATATGTCTTGGTTGGTGCTGTATGACTAAGTGAATTCTTGATGGTGCCACAACTTCTAAAGCAGTTTTTGATGCAGGGTTAAACTGATCAGCCAGAACATCTGGATTTAATGCGTCCTACACAAAGCTCTGGTCCACTGGAGTGTCTCCCACTTCCTGGTGCCCAGTTTGTCCACCACTCTGTGGTTGGACCTAAAAGATCACTGGGTAACTGACTGAAGGCTTAGAAAGTAATTCAGAGATATCCTAGATAAATCCTGACAATGCTTCCTCTGTATGGCAGAGGTAGGAGGAAGTAGCATCTCACCTTTGCAAGACACCAAGAAATGATCTGATATCCTTGCCTCTATAACCTTGTTTAGCTCAATATCTAGCTTCCTAATCAGGCACAGGTCCAAGGTCCTCCAGCCACATGAGTGGGGTTTCCACAATTTCCAAATAAAAAAATTGGGAGAAAAATTCTGAGAAAATGATGAACTACCTCTGTGGATATTGAAATACCCACAGATACCGTAATATGAATAGGGCTTAAAGACACAAATGTTGATAATCACTCTGAGAATTAATCCTGAAAGGACCCTATAAATCCTCTGGGAGATGACTTATTTGCATGGTTGTCACTTCAAAAGATATTTATGAAGTACAGTATTACTGTTTGTGACAAGAGTCTTAATGAGCAATGATGTCATAAATTATTGCAGTCCCTCCTCTCCAGTTTACCATTTGAGGAGAGTACACACAAGAAAAGCCATGTGTAGCCAGCCAACCATGGTAGCCAAAGGAACAGAACTGTCCATTGATAACCAAGTCTCAGTGACCATGGCTAAAGATATTCTGTGATCTAACAAAATAGCTGGCCAAAAGTCATGCTTTTCAAACCAATGAGACAGCATTCCATAACAGAATGTACAACATCTATTTCTGTACATGTACAGGGCTCCGCTATGGATCCTCAGTCTTTCCACTTGCATGATGAGCTATAGGTGCACTTTAGAGTGAATGTACAGAAACTAAATGTTTGGCTTCCCTGCAGAGTAATAAAGCTAACAGTGTAGTCTAAGAAGGACTTACATGTCCTATCTATCTATCTATCTGCACAAATTTACATCCCACAGGGTGCAGGGGGACCTCAAATGTTATGTGCTTTCAGCTCCAACTGCATCTTATAGCAACCCTATCATGTTTGTTTGTTTGTTTTTGGCAAGATTAATTCAGAGGAGGCTTACCACTGATTTCTTCTTAGACTGAGATAGTGTAACTTGCCTATCTCACAGTTATTTCACAGTTGAAGAGGGATTCAAACCCTGGTCTCCCAGAGTCCTAGTTCAACACTCAAACTACTGGATCATGCAAGCTCCCACGACCACATTACAGTGGTGGGCAGAGCCAAAAGAAAAAGGATAGGACCAAATACACCATAACATTTTAGCTTGACATTCTAATTGCTAGTAATTACGTCTTAGGAAAGGACTTTTCAGCCTTTTAGGAGGGAAACCTGTAAAAAGCTGATAAATCACAGAATGGTGGTATCATGGGAAGAAAGTACAGCTCCCTGGGGAACCCTGCAGGCCTGGATTGGGATTTCAGGAGGGCTAGATTGGAACTCAAGTTCATGTTCAAAGGATGTTATGAAGAGAGGAAAATGAGCTAGTCTCATCATTTTTTTCTCAGCTTAAAGTTGCCCTAACTTAACCTGAATGTCACTATTTTCAAATAATTTTCTTAGAGAGGTGTGTGTGTGTGTTTTAAAGTTTCTTATAAGATGAAAGTGAACGTGAAAATCTTCCTCTATACATTTTGAGCAATCACAGGAAATCTATAGAGTAAAAAATCATTATATAAACATGAAAAGCCAACATTTTGCAGTGATTATTTTTCAACCACACACACTCATATACTGAAGGACACTTCCTTGGCTCTGCAAACTATCGTAGTTGTAAAAGGTAAACAATCATAAATAACTTGCAGAAGAATAAGACATGATATATCTAGTATGTAGCTCTGTATAAACAGCCTATAATTCAAGAAGGTGTTGTGAAAAGTGTTTAACACACATGTACACACCTTGGCACTAAACCTTTATCTCACAACTGTGCTATGGAGTTTTCTTTGTTGTGTATCAGCTAACATGGTTGGAAAGAGAAGAATACTAGATATCCTTTTTTAGTATTACATGGTATAGTTTTCTTTAATGTCGAGAAAAGCATTTTAGAAGTATTTATTGCAATGGCACCAGTGTTAATACTGTAATGGATAAAAGCAGTTTCTTTCAGTAACTATACAGAAAGTAACAATAACAGTAATATTTACAGAATATAAATTAGAAATCTAATAAAGTTTCTATATGGCACCCTCAATTGTGAAAGGAATGAGAAACAATACAAATTCCAGTGGGAAAGTGTGGAATACAACAAGAAGACACTGCCTGTACACGAGATTATATATCTGTACTGAATAATTTGTGGCATAATGGTTTGAGTGTTGGATTATTATAACTCTGGAGACCAGGGTTCAATTCCCAGCTCGATCATGAAACCCATTGGGTGACCTTTGGAAAGTCACATGGTCTCAGCCACAGGAGAAGGCAATGGCAAACCTCTTCTGAACAAATATTGCCAAGAAAATCCCATGATAGGTTTGCCTTAGGGTCGCTATAAATCGGAAAGGACTTGAAGGCACACATTAACAACAAACCCAATTATGATTAATTGTGATAGAATCCCTATCTAGATTAGTTCAACTGTTGCAACTTTTGGGGTCCTTTTACCCTTGAGATACCTCCCTGTATCTGGTACTCAGGCCTCAAGTTGACGAATATATTGGATAACTAGCTGTGTTGATCAGCAGATTCAGTGGTAATGTGTAACTGACTCACATCTTATCAAATCTTAAATGGAAACACCCAAAGATGTAGGAAAGAAAACCATTAACATTTTATTTATTAAATAACAAATAAATTAAACAATGAACTCTCTGAAGTCCTTCCAGTTTTAGTTTCCAAAACTCTATTTGGATCTTCCTAATTGGCTCTTACTCTATTTCTAACTGACCCTAGCAAACCATTTTGCAGACAACAACTGTTATTAGTCTACAACAACACCATCTTATTCTTAGAAGTTGCATATTAGCAGCCTACTCTTGTATCAAAAAGCAAAGCCTTTATTTTCCAGCCCACTATCCATCAGCCCAGGATTTCAAATGGTTGCAAGTTGTACATGGCTAGTAAGAAGTACATAGTTCAAGCTATGGCTGCAGCCCTTTCCCAAGGACAAGCACAAGGTTAAAACAGTGATTTAAAATTAGCAATCAAGGTGGCTCATAATGATAAAATAGAGATAAATTACAAAATTATAATTAAAACATAAATTATAAATCCTTTGATTAAAAACATAATTGGAAAATAAATCAGTTAAAAGGAAAATGAACAGCACCTGGGAGCACATAAAAGCTGAAATATGTTTTTTCCTGTTGACAGATGACATCAAAGATGGCGCTAATCTGGCCTCCCCTGGTGGGAAGTTCCAGAACATGGGAGCAGACACCAAGAAACCTCTCGCTCAGTTCCTGCCAAATGTGTCTCCAGTGATAAATGTATTTTAATGCAGACCATCCTATAAACATAGGGGTTTAACATGCCGCCCCTTTCAACGCTGGAACAGGGCGGCAGCAATTATATGCTGTGGCCCCGATCTGGCCTTTCCATGGCACAAAAAAAGCACAAAAAGTGGCTCCTTTCTGCTCCGTGGAAAGGGCAGCATAGCTACTGGCACCACAGCTTTTCTGAGTTTCTTTGGTGCTGTGTCATCTGGACGCAGTGCCAGAGGAGCGCTGTGACATCACCCACTGTGTGGTGGGGCATGCAGCATCATGCCAGCATGGAAGCAGAGTCAGGGCATGTCTCATGCAGACGTCACGCCCCACTCCATCCTGATGCTGGCCTTTATGGCCAGTCTGTTGAGGCCCATAGTTAAAGAACAGTATAATATATATGCAGAGCATATATAACTTACCCACAACTGATTTTGCAGATAAAGTCCTGATTAATCCTCTGTTTTCCTATTTTTATAGCCGCTTTTAAAATGTCAGTTTCTTTCTCCTACTACTACTTTTCTCCTTTATTGTCAGCTTATTTTCAATATCTGCAAACTAAGTTCAAAGTGCAAAAGTAGTTTTTACACAATTCACTCAACAGAGTAGGGGGTAGAATCTTGGTCTTCCTTGTAAGCACAGGCAAAAGTAAACTGTAGCAACTGCAGCTTATGTGCTTCCTCATAAATAACATTTGCTAACTTGACCACATATGTCCCAGTTTTCATTTGTGAAATATAATAACGGACTCTACATGACTGTTGAATAACCATAGCCAGATTACTTGAGTGCCATATGTCCTAGCCTAGGGGCTAATTATCCACACTTAACCACTAGTAAGAGCTGTAATTCAAATGGGTTTCCCTGTGATAAGGATGCCGTTCAGATGGAATCTCCTTCCCAGGCAGCTTCTTCTGGCACCAACCCAATGTTTTTCTGGCAGCAGGCAAATCTCTTTTTTGTTTGTCCAGGCCTTTAAGTGAAGCAGCTAGCTGGTTTTAATATTGTAAGTTTTATTGTTTTATTGCTCTCCTGTATATCTAATATTAAATTGTATTTTGTGTTTTCATTTTATGATTTCATTTACCACTCTAAGACCTGTTATTTGAAAAGCAGCACATACCACATACAGTGCAGCTGTGGACAAGTCTACATAGGGACCACCAAACGCAGTGTTCAAGCCCAAATCAAGGAACACGAGAGACACTGCAGACTGAGTCAGCCAGAAAGATCAGCAGTAGCAGAACACATTATAAACTGAAATTCTGGATCATGCCAACAACTATCAGGTCAGAATGCACAGGGAGGCCATTGAAATCCACAAACTCCTGGACAACTTCAACAGGAAAGAAGAACCCTTGAAAGTAAACAAAGCTACCAGTCCTGAAAAACACCAAAATCAAGAGTCAACACATGCAAATGAACATCACCCAGGGTCAGGGGGTTTCCCAGCAGACAACGGATTGCTAAGTAAATAGGCACACATATCCTCTGCATATGCTCCCACCCTGAGACCTTGCCATCCAACAACAGACCAACAGACAGATTAACATGTAAATCACTTTATTGTTTAAATAAATGAATATGAACTAACCCCCCCCCCCGTTCCACTAAATAATGACCATGACTAACACTGGGCCAAGCACAGCTCTCAAACTGAAGTCTCCACACACATTGTTGAAGAGAAAGGATAAGATAGGACTAACGTGGAAATTGTGTGAGGAGGAAAAAGAAGAAAGCATGAAAGATGCAAAAGCAGGTGGAACGTTCTCACTAAGCATATCAATCATGATACTTGCATAATACTCTTACTCATCCATTTCCCCCCCCCCCCGTATCTCCAGATAATTAATTATCTTTCTGGTGTTCCAACCTTTCATTAAACTTAATCAGCTCGAACTACTGCTGCATTATAGACAGAACAATCTTATTTTTACCTCTGCAATTCATCCCCTACAAAGTGGAGGGGAAGAGCTAGATCTCTGCTTACATTTCAGCTTCTGTATTTACAATTGCTTTATGAAAGACTTGGAGTAGATGTTAGTGCTCATGTCTCCAGTTTAAAAAAAGAAACTTCTCATCAGTCTATGATTTCTGGCAGCACACTGGATTTCTCACCTGAATTTCATTTTGCTTTCATTTGTTCATCAGGCCTAATATTTCCTTCTTACTTTCATTTTATTATACTTATTGACATATCTGTAATAAATATATCTGACTGACATGAGGGGAGTAAGGTAATTAAAGTCTGGTTGATGGCAACAGCACCCTTCCTTCATTTTTCTTGCTTATCTAAGCTCACAACATCTTCAGCGTCTTTCCCCATCTGTTCAAATTTTGAATGTCTTATTTTCTTGCCTTTGTAGCTGAATTCATGAGTTTGATCAAAGGTATACATGCATGATTTACCCTTGTTGTATAAAAGACAATAAATCTGCACATACAAATATGGTCTCTCATGCACATTTACTGAATCAGTACTGTACCTATGCTGTAATTCTCCCCCAAATACCAAAACAAACAAACAAACAAACAAAAACATTGACATATAAAAACTCCTATTGTTAATGGTTCTTGCCCACACACACAATCCATTTGTATTATTTGTTTCAATGTAGCTGAATAGATACTCTATGAAAAAACAAACCAAATCCCATTTTGCCTGGGCTCATGAAAAAAATAAATAAACATAATACATTGGGCCTTGGGATCTGCTGGGGTTGGTTACAGGTAGGGTTGCCATAAGTCAGGACCTCCAAACCGGGACAAATGTAGGACAAATGTAGGGCCACATTTTCAAACGTAGGACACTTTTTTAAAACATGGAGGACACATGAAAAAATTGATAATTTTTAAAAAATGTTAATATAAATGCATGTTTCTTCAGCTGCTCAAAATGGAGGACATTTTGGCATTATTCCTAGACAGATGGCAGAAATGTACTTCTCTTTCTGGCCAAATACCCCCCCCGCCCAATTCTACAACTACATGTCCCACTTCCAAGCAGGCATAGGATTTGAAAGACCACAGGCACCCCCTTTTGCCACTGCAAACTACAAGTCCCACTCCCAAGCCTTCTTAGCAATTCCCCTCTTCCTCCTCTTCCTTGCCCCCTCCAACCCCCCCCCAAACCCCTCACCCCCTCTTTTTCCCCAGGTATGTCTCAACTTAGGGGGGATTTATGGGTCAGATCCCTTGCAAAGTCTTTTTTCTTTTGTAATGGGGGCAAAGCCTTGAGAAGCCATGGACTCCTGAGAAGAAGAGGAGGGGGGCTTAGAGAGAGGGGGGTAAATAAGAGGACTAGAGGCAAGGTTGCCATAAGTCAGAAAGGAGTTGGGCACACAACAACAACAATAACAACAGCAACAGCAGAGGAGGAAGGGGGAGGAGGAGAAAAAAGGGGAAGGAGAAAGAAGAAAAGGAGGAGAAAGAAGAAGAATAGGAACAAAGAGAAAAAGAAGATGAGGAGAGGGAAGAAAGGAAGAAAAAGGAGAGGAGGAAGAGGAGGGGAAGAGGAGGAGAAGAAAAAAAACGGAATAACAACAAGAAGAGAAGGAGTAGAAAGAAAAAGAGAAAGAGGGAAAGAACTAAAAGCAGCTTGCCTGAGCGCAAAGCCCTCCCTGCTTGGAGTTGGAGCATGCCCAAATAAGGAAGCAGAGGGCTGGCTCCTTGAGAGGGCTGGCCAATAGGGGCAGGGCAGAGCAGCAGCCCCCGCCCCCTGCTAGCTCCAGCTGCTGCTGCTGGTCCAGACATGCTGCTCAGCCACCCGGGAATGGGGGGAGGGCGGGGTGGGACCGGGTACTCCCTCCAGGAGGCGGGAAAGTCCCGCCCACTGCCGTGAAATGGCAAGCCTAGTTACAGGACACACATACACCATGGATATCAAAATTCCTGGATACTCAAGTCCCATTAAATACAATGATGTAGTAAAATGGTGAGGGACAGCATGGTGTAGTGTTTTCAGCACTGGACTATGACTCTGGAAACCAGGGTTCAAATCCTCACTCAAGCATAAAAACCCACTGGGTGACCTTGGGCAAGAGGATTTCAGTGGCAAACCCCTTCAAAAGAAACTTGCCAAGAAAACCCTATGACAGGTTCTCCTTAGAACTTGGAGGCACACAACAACAAGTAAAATGATGTCCCTTATACAAAATGGCAAAATCAAGCTTTTCTTTTAGGAATTTGTATATATTTTTTAATATTTCCAAGCCGTGGATGGTTGAATCCTTCGATAAGGAATCCATGGATAGGGAGGGTTTTGTATAGGTTTCCCCAGTACAAATAGAGTCACATGTTTATTTTTAGTCCTATTAAGTTCATCAGGATTGATTTATTCTCAGGTAAGTATGTACTGTATAGCAGGGGCAGGGACCTTTTCTGAAATGAGAAGGCATGTGTCCAAACCCAGACGACTCTGTGAACCAGAAGGCAGTGAGGCACCATTGCTTAGATTAGGGAGCCATCTTTGTCCTTTGTCTTCCTTTCCCACTTAGAGAAGTTGGGGCTTGAAGAGAACCCAAACCATTCCTTAGATTCTACTGTGCAGGGAGGGTGAGAGAGGCAATGCATCTGAATCATGGATACCTGGATATGTCTCTGTCACTTCATCTCCCTTCTAAAGAAGTGGGGTTCTGGGATGGGGGGCTACCCCATGTAGTATCCTAGATGGCTGGATTAGGTCTCCCAGGCGTAGCATATAGGACTGCAGGATAATAACAACAGGTATAAACAATATGCATTTTTAAAAGCACTGACGGACAAAGTCACTGTGGTGTACACCATTCCTAGGAATATAAAGTCCTGGAAAATATGGAGGGAAAGTTTGTTCCCAATTTTTCCTATGATGATTGAAATTCTTAGTACAAGGTGTTCATATATTTACTCCTCCAAGTGTTCTAAAAACTATTAAACAGGAAGACCTTTACATAAGATTGTGTACAGTATCAGATCTGGCAATTTCTGCTGTTAGTTTTCCTTTCTCAGTTCTCTTTAAGGAAATTATTGCCTTTTAAGTTTGTACACAAGCCTTCTGTTCCAAGTGACCATAAGTATTTTGTTGCAGCATGAGGCTTCCACTAGTTTTCTCTTATTTAAAACAACCCAGTAAATTCTCTTCTCTCTCAAACGCTTATTCCACATTGACACAAGATGCACACAGCCATACTTTTAGATATGCTTCGCCAGAGATTTTTCTTTCACATAACCAGCTCACTTTCCCTTGTTCCTTCACAATGTAACTGACAGACATACATCAGATATTTGAATTTGTGACACTGTATATGAATCCAGGGCATTCAGCATTTTCAGCATGTTTCCCATTCCTTAATATGAATCCATGAATGGGGGAATAACCTGCAGGATATGACCTGGATAAAGCCCATGGCCCCATCACAACCTGTCCAGATTCTCCATTCCCCAGGTTTTTTCTAGGATCCCTGGTTGCAGGCCCATCTTTCACCTCCAAACTTTCCAAAGATGTGCAAGGGCTAGTGGGATGCATGCAGGCTTTGTCCACTCAAGCTTCAGTGTACCGTGGTAGTAGGAAAAGGAGAGCCGATAATGCAGCTTGGAAAACACAAAACACTACTTTTTGCTGCCTGGATCAAATGCAGCCAATCCATTGGGATCTCACATAAACACACACATCTCTACCAAAATGCTTCACAATGCTGTGTCAATCAAGGACAGCCCTATCCGTTGTGGTGGAGCATGAGGAGCCTCCCAGCCAATGTCCTGTTTCTGCTATATTCCTTCGCCACCACCCATACTTGGTTGGAGCAAACTATTCCACAATGCCAGTTCCTCCCCCAATCCTGAGGGTGGAGAGTAAAGAAAGTAGAGTGGTAAAAAGAGAAAGGAGGGGAAAGAAGCAGCAAAAAGAGAAGGGATAGGAGCTCTACCCACTTCACATCAGGTCTGGTTCTTGACTGAATTTTTTTCATGAGTGGCTAAGACATCTTTGGATTCTGGTGGTTCAGTATACATGAACTTTGTTTCATGCAAAAAATTATTTAAAGTATTATATAAAAAGCTCCCTCCGGACTATGTGTATAAGTTATATATGAAACTTAAAAGAATTTCATGTTTAGACTTGGGTCCCATCTCCAAAATCTCATAATGCTTATGCAAATATTCCAAAATCCCCCCCCCCCCAAAAAATCCAAAATCCCAAACACTTCTGGTTCCAAGCATTTAGGATAAGGGAGACTCAACCTGTACTAAAACAGTGAAGTTATGCACGAGCCTCAGCATGGCATGACATCAACATGCGTAAGAAAGAAATATACAGGATAATAAAACTGTATGCTTCTGTCTTGAAAGCACTGCTTCATTACATTATTTAAAAAACCCTTTCAATGAACACTATTTCTTCTTGCATCTAAAGAAAATGCTTCTTTCCTGCCCTTTTATCCCCACAAGCTCCAGATTAATGTATATTAATGTACACTTCCAACGATCTCAAAAAACTCTGATAAAAACTTTGTTCCTACAAGAATATACTTCATTAAAACCTCAAGGCATTTTTTTATTCAATGGGCAAGAAAGTAAATCTAAGGAAAGCTGCCCTGTGTCCCCAAAGCATTCTATGGCTCATATGATGTTTGTGGACATTTGACAATGTACAAATATGGACTGGAAAGATGAAATAATTGTCTTATCCAAAAAGCTGTGGAAAAAAATTCTAGCACAAATATATTTTTATGGTATGCTTTTCTTACAAGTCAGATATTTTCCATATTCTTTTAGTTTTATAACATTAGGAGGTGGTGAAAGGGATTTGCAAAAACCCAATATACACACTTTTAATTCACTGAAGTCTGTTGAAAGGGGGAAATACCTAAATGTGAAAGTTATCCAGCACTTATTAAACTTATTTGGCATGAAAAAAAGAATAGGAAAAAATCTTCTAAACTCACAGAATCAATAGACTGACCAAAGTGAGAGTTGAGAACTGAAGTGCTGACCACACCCAAGTCATACTAGATTGAATTGTTTTATCATAAAGAACTTGATTTATAGTTTATATCCTTGATTTATAGTTTATATCCTTCTCAGGGCCGGCTCATCCATATAGGCAAATTAGGCAGCTGCCTAGGGTGGCAAAATTTAGAGTCGGCTTTGCGGCTTCTTTTGTATAATTTTTGCATAATTAAACAATATTAAAGTAAAAACGCATTACGGCAAGCATTGTAAAAGCAAGCTACTGTATAATGGTTTCTTTGTACAATCACCAAAACATGAATGTGCGCCCCTCTGTGTCCTGGTACAGTCACATGGCACATCATCTGCCTTTCGCATGCGTGGAAGGGTGCCAAAATATTTCTCACTTAGGGTGACCAAATACCTAGAGCCGGTTAATTCCAATAGCAGTTGTCTGCTCCTGTAGGCCTCTGTTACGTATTAGGCTTCAAACTGGGAATCAGGATAGAAATGGAGTTTGGCATAATCCACTAAACACCTGCAATCATACCATTATTATATTCCATAACATTTATGAATTCTAAACACTTTAATAATGTTTTTCTCAGAATACTCTGTGCTTCCACGCATAAGCAGAGTTTTTGGAAGGCATGACAGCGAACAATCTGGTTTACACTTTGCTAACAATGTTTACGATTCCTCCATCAACCACCAATTTTTGTCAGAACAATGTAATCTATTTCAGACTAGCTGTAGTACCCAAAGTTGCTCAGAGGAATCGCTAATCATCACCAATGATTGCCCAGATCCAACTGCTCTGGAGAAAAAAGTGTCTTCTCTTTGGATGCTAAAATATTCCTAACTTCACACAATCTCAGTTGCCCCTGAGACAACATACCTCTTCCAGTTGATCTCCAAGCACAGTACTCTATAGAGATGGAAAAAATATATTTGCGTTGTCATGTGTGGCACATAGTCTATATTGTTAAGTTAGACCACCTCGCAGATTGCTAACCAATTTGGTAATTAAGCCATTAATGAGCCATTCAGAAACAAAGAGAAATTTGATTTTATGAATTCAGAATTTCAAAATATATATTGTTCATACCCATCTTGACTAAATCAAGTAATGTGGTAACAAACAAGCAGAGAGAAGAAATTTAATTGTATTTATATAAATGAAACAGAGGTGCAGAGGAATGCCAAGAAAACTTGACTTTCTGTTTCTTCAGTGTCAATGTCCAAACCTGGTCCACATCTCTGTACTATTTCCATTTTACGAAGAAACAGCTTGCAAGCAAGTTATTCCAAAGTTTTTACTTCCATAAGTATTTTCTTTGTGTATGTTGGCAAAAATCTGAGATTAGCCCAAAATTCTTTTTCCGGCCTATTGAGGCTAGTAGAGTAACATATGTCTGTTGATTTATGATTACCCCATGAATTTCATATGTCTACTCATATATTACAATTGCATGACCTGGGGCAGGTCCTGCTCCACAAAAACAACACACACACACACACACACACACACACACAGAGAGAGAGAGAGAGAGAGAGAGAGAGAGAGAGAAGACAACTATGTTTTGATTACAGCCACAGATGGACTGACAAGCACATGTGATCAGATCTGGGCACTGACTGACCAACCTGCCTGTTGGCTGATGAGGTGACCCACCAGTCATAGTCAACAACTGAAGTGAGGGAGGAAGAATATGCTCATTCCCCAACGTGACCCATTTGCATCCTTGGAGGGGTTGCCAGAGATGCTTCTGCCCACATCTGGGCATCCCAATTTCTGCCAACACCACCCCCAAGTCCCATAAGCAGACCCCCAAAAGTTATCCTTGTCAAAGCTGATCTCCCACCTCCTTCCAGTGAAGGTGCTGTGAAAAAGAGGAGCCTGGAAGTGGCCATAGAGGAGGCCATGTGAGCATTGCCACCACCCTGGCAATTTGCAGGGTAAATCCCACAGCACAATTTTAATCATTTCTGGAAACTACAGCCAATTTCTGTTGATTCTACATCGAAACCTGAAATCATTAATAACTTTTCTTAAATTTGAACACTTACAGCATTCCAAAGAGAATATCCAAAATTAGGGAGTTCTGTGATAAATTAGTCATTCTAAGCTAACATGGAACAGTATTTGAATATATTCAAAGTCAATAAATCATTATATCGCCTAATCCAATTTGTTTGCCTCCAGCTCACTGATGCAAATACCTATCTCATGCCAGAATGATAGGCAAGAGTAAGAAGAAACATGTCTCAATATCACTGGCAGTTAATCCTCATTTATATCAGACAACCAACATACAGTCAAATTTTAATATAAATGTACTTATGTCCAGTTTTTTCAAACTGAAACTCAAGATAGGTGAGCTAGTGTGTGCTACATTTTACACATATGTGAAAATTATCAAAGAGTTCTGGTTTTCTTCTCATTCATCAAATAAAATTATAATTAAACATTTTTCCCACCACATTCCCTGCACCAACAAATGTGAGTTAAGATTACATGTAAATTTTTACCAAAGCCAGTAAGATATTCAGGATCTAGAATTAAGCTTTTTTGCTTTTTCCCACTGGAGTTCAATGTCATATGAGGCATCACTCTCTAAATTGAAAACATCTGGATTAGGACCAAGGGAGCAAAAATACTTTATATTAACTTCTCTTATCCTCAAGAGACTACTACAGAGCCAGGAATTGCAGTTAAGACAGCTATGAGATTTATTTTGTATTATATGTGTTAGCTTCAACTGAAAGCCTGTATATTTTATATTCTTGCAAAAATTCAGACAGTTGGAGTCCTTCAAATTGTAATGACAGCTTATGTGTCACTACTATGAGAACTCCTCAGAAACATGAGGTGTTCTAGTTGAATGTCTGTAAGATATAGGAGAAAAGATTTTTTTAAAAAAATAAGTAAATAGTTTACATGATCAAAACTATACATTTATTTCATATCAGGGCAAACAGGCATAAAGTTTAGGGTCCAAAGCTACGACCTAAACCAGACATGCAAACGACTTCTCCAAACTTTGTGCCCTCCAGGTGTTACCTGTATTTTGACTGTTGGCTATATTGTCTGGGTCAGACTGTAGTTCACAACAGCCAGAGAGCATTAAATCAACTCTTTCCAGCTTGGGAGCCAATGTAAGGCAAACAGGATGATAATTCAAGTATTCTGCTAGAGACATCTGAATACTAATGACGAAGTTTTTAAATTAATAGGATGGGACAGTGGCAGTTTGCCATACACTTGGAAAGTAAATATCACATTGAGGCACACAGTAAGCCACCGCATGCTGGGCAGTACTTTAATTACTGTATTCTCCCCATGTTGGCCTGTCTCCCTCTCACTCACTCACCCAAACCTGGCATATTATCTTTATTTAGCTGAGCCTCACAGGGCCATATTTTGCTTTCTCATGCCATACCTGCCTCTGCTTCCAGCATCTTTTTCAGATTATCCGTTCTTCATTTCATCACTGGAAACCATCTTTCAATTTTGCCAAATTCTTACTCTGAATAACCACCCTAGAATACTCCAAAGTACTTAATAAATAACATCTGGCATTTAGACAGACAGATGAGCTAGAGAAAAAAGTAATAATCAATATGTGCTAAATTCAGGCTTCCAATCAAAAGAAGTTTTCCTTATTTTAATTGACAACGTCAACATTTGAGGTAGTTAAACTGTATCTGGACTGTAATGGTTTGAGTATTGGACTGCTTCAAATTTTGGATTTGCATGATAAAATGCTGTTCTAGGGGAACAAAAAACTACACGCAGAAAATTAGTGCATGATGCACTAGTTTTTGGTGTGCACATAAATGTCTGAATAGAAGAGCTCAGGCTTGCATTCTGAAGTGGTACATGATCAGCCCTCCTTATCCACTGATTTTTACTCAAGTATCCATGGCTTGAAAATACTTTAAAAATATAAAAATTCCCAAATGCAAACCTTGATTTTTCCATTTTATATAAGGGATATGATTCTTCTGTTCCTTTGTATTGAATGGACTTGACCATCCACGGATTTTGGTATCCACAGGGACTCCTGGAACCAAACCCCAGCAGCCACACTGTACTGTATTTGTGAACTTCACAAGAACCAAGTCTTAGATATGACAGTTGAAGAGAATGTTGCCGAGAATTTATAAAACTATTTTAAGTGTAAAGCTAACATTCACAGTGAGGGAAAGGGAACTGTATAACATTGTTGAGTGCTGGCATTCATCTGGTATCTCTGCTCCCCCCCCCCCTTTATCAAGGCAACCAATTAATATATAGCACTCAGACACTACAATTCATCTTTGTTCTTTTCTCTTTACAGGTAAAGGTTAATACAGTCCAAAGTACTGGGGCTGAGAAATCTGTGAGAGATCCACCAGCCTTTAGAGAATCCCATCTCTTAAGAATGGACACTACACCCCATGTTGCTACAAACGTTAAACAAATTCAGGAACAAAAACCACAATGAAGACTATAAAAGAAACCACCATGCTACTTATTAGGTCCAGTTAGAAAGCCCTTCTTCTGTTTCTCTCCTTCTATGAGATGTTTTCTTCCTCCTTTTTAAGTCACCTTGAATTGTCAGAAGTGCAGTAGTTTTTAAATGACTGAGAGACAGACAGACAGACATATATATATATATATATTCTCTCTCTCTCTCTCTCTCATATCTTCATTCAAGAGGTACCATTCAGCCTTCTGATATTTTATGATAGCCTCTGTCATTAAATTTTAGTTATCCTTCATTTGTATTGCAGCTCTCTGCCTGTGAGGCTGTAGCAACAGAAAATGCCTATTCTCATGTACATAATAAACAGTACATTTTCTAGATTCTGGCAGACTTTTGCAACATAGTGCAGAATAATATTAGTGCCAAAAAAGGAGGGGGAGAAAGAGGTACAGTAGAAATAAACATAGACATGTAACAGAATACTGCATAGAGATATAACTGCATGCATGCTTTGTAACAGAAAATGGGGATAAACTGTGGAACCTTGCATTTGTGTACAGAAAACTATAAAGTCTTAATTTTCTAATCTAAAATGAGTGAATTTTGTAAAACTGTCACTGAGAGCAGTGGTGAAAAGCATGTGAGACATTTCGTTTTTCTCTGCCTCTGTGATAAGAAAGACTGGCCTATTATGTGTTCTTTAAGAACTGCCATAGTGTTTAAAATGGCAAAGATGATCACTTTATTAGAACTGTTACTGTTTGTTGTATTCTATTGCTATAATTCCTAAAATACAGTACATTTTGTAAGATGCGCTAGAGTAAATTGACATAACCATTTTAAAGAGCACATAAAAACACAAACTAATATTTCAAAAGCAGTGCAATCGTAATAACTGCAGGCTAAACCCTTCAAATCCTACATATGATAGATCGTCAGTTATCTTCAAAGCCTCATAGACAAAAAGAACATTCCATTCTCAAGAAAACACAAAATACACACAGTTCACTTAATATTGCATTTTAATGGCCAGATTTGGTTTTTCTACATTGCCAGCCTTAAAAAATCATCCCTCATTAAAAGTATTCTAAAACAACGAGATGAATTCTACAACTGGAATATAATCATGGAGAATCAGTAAACAAATACTTTCAGCAAACAAGTTTAAAAAGCTTTTAGAGTCAACAATAAACTAGGAAACACAAAAGCATTGATTCTATCAGTATGTTAAAAAAGGACGAGTCCCATTTAACAGGGAATAGTTTAATCTTGACTTAAAACACTCAACGCATGTTTCAGTGTGAAGATCATCCTGCTTTCAGCTGCAAAAGCTCTCTCAAAAAGCATCAGCATAGCACTGCACTGGTTAGTTTAAATACTTTTTTTTCCCCAGTTACAATGAATGAGCCCTACCTTTTCCACTTAGAGCGTTCACAGTCTGCTTATCCAGACCGTATCAACTTGAACCAAAAGCTACAACATGGGAGTGCAGCAAAGCACACATACACACATCTGAAGAAGTCCAAACAAGCCAACTGTATTCAGCTATACAGGATGACAGTCTGTTCTCGTCTCAAGAGGGTATGTCTAAGAGCCTGTAGAGAAACAAATGTGTAGTGCCAAATCTTAATCCCTTTGCTGAATTTCACATGGTGCTAGCCTCACCTCTTCAAAACCTATCTTCCCAACAGCCTAGCCTTTTAAAAACAAGCATAATCCTTGTAAAAAAACCAAGCAGAAAAAGAAAATACGGGTTGCATCACTTGCTGAAATGTTTCTGGATCTGGTATGTTTGTTGATATTTATGTTACAGTAAATTAAATGCAATGTTTCTAAAACTGAAAGCACAGATTCAGACATAACTGCAGAATCACATGGATGCTTGCAAACCACAGTTTTCTCAAGAGATTCAATACTTGAACTCCATTGCCTTATTTCAATTAATAGTTATTTACAGGACCTACATATGCATTCTTTTATTATTACATTACTTCAAAGAAAAATATGTTGAAAGGAAAACCAGAGAGAGAGAGAGAGAAATCCACATTTTAGAGAAATAAAGATGCAAAAACATTTCTCCTCACCTCTGAAGAAAACCTTTTGCAGCAGATGGAATAGTCAGAAACATAAGCAGCATTGTACAGTGACCAACCCTCCACAAAATAAATTGTGAAGATCAGGAAAGAAAACAGTACTGTGATTAACACACAATGATGTCTAAGTTCAAAATCTTCTGTTTCAGAACAGGGTAGCAACAAACTCATTTACCAGTCCATCATTCAGGTGACATAAAAACTACATGACTTCAGTTTTTACCCCAACATTACCCCATTAGTGAAAGCTGGAATGCAACTCTCTTCCCAAATAGCTAACAAAAGGAAATTGCTTCATTAAAACTGACCTTGTAGTCAATGATTTTGGCTGGATTCAGTAGAATGACTTTAAAAAGAGAGATATGTGCATGAGTAATAGTTGTGTGTAGTGAGGAAGCAGAGCTACAAAGAAAAGCAGTGCAGATAAGTAATTTGAATGTCTAATAAATGTGATTTTTTTCATATAAAATTAAGTAAAAACAGTTCAGTCCTAACCATGTTTACTCAGAAGCAAGTGACAAACCTATTCTTAGCTAAGCATGCAAAAGACTTAGGTCCAATCTGCACTGCAGAAATAATGCAGTTTGACACACTGCAAATCCCAGAATTCCACAACATGTCAGTTAACGCATTGTCGAACTGCATTACTGTATTTCTGCGATGCAAATTAGGCCTTAGCCTACCAATAAGAAAAAAGGTGGACTTGACTAGACAACAATAATTGTTGTTAATGGCAATAAAAATAGACTTAAAATTGTGAAGGACAAAAGCATTCTAAAATGGCCATTTTTAAAGGTACATGACACCTGGAAACACAAGAATTCAGCATTGCAAACTATACTAAAGTAGTAGAGGTACACAAACTTAGTAGTAAAGACAGAGGTTTTGTAAAAAGAAAAAGAAAAGAAAAGAAAAAAAGTGGAATCGTATCTTCAAAAAAGGGAAGAAAAACCAGAATGGCTTAGAAATATCTGACATTAGAGCACGGTTGAATCTAATTGTGTGTGAAATGTATTTATTTATTTTTAAATGTTATACAGTACACAGTCTGATAACAAATGTTAATTATATACTTTTTAGGACCATAGAGGTTAAACAAGTAAAAACAGAACTGGCCACAATAGTATACAATAATAATAGTATAGTATACAAATATAAAAGCCATGGCAGCTAAAACATTTAGGTGAAAACTAACATGGTACATCTATTAACTAAATTGCTTCCACCAACAGAACCAGGAGGGAAGCAGTGTCCCATCCCAGCCAGTTTCCTACTGTACTGGGTGGTTCTCCTAAGGTACTGGGGAGTTCAGAGATCATCTGAAGCAGGTTTCCATGCGTTGCATTGGAAGCTGGTGGGGAGATAGACCCATGGCACAGAAGAAGACTTTGGACATCGTTTTTCGTGGGTTTTTCAGGCTATGTGGCTATGTTCTAGAAGAGTTTCTTCCTGACTTTGGACATCATTCATATATAGCAGATCTTAAAGCACTAAAGGTTCTTAACACTTTTTGGCAGATTACAAAAGTTTTCACTTGTCACTAAAGATACCACTTAGTGGGCACCAGGTGAATATCTGTGGAAACAGCAGTCCACAACCTAAACCCCATCACCAAAAAGGCCATCTTCACTCTAGCAGCTCCCCATTCTAATTCAGGATGCCCGCTTGAGAAGATACCCAGGCAATTGAGAAGAGCCTCTGAAAATGGTGTTGAGATCCGGGTAGGTACTACATATGCGAAAAGATAAAAGTTTGTGTATAGCCTGACCCTCCTGTTTAGGGGCAGGTCTACAGCAGCCAGAATACTCTGGGCTCCCAGATTATTCTAATCACAAAGCTGCCCTGAATTACTCCCATTACCTTCACATTATGAAGTGATGCCAGGTGGCTATCTGAACACACATTGCGTTGTGCCTTCTAGCATGGCCATTGCGGGCAAAGGTCACTCTCTCTGATGTTGAAAACAAGACACCCAGCGTCAATCACATGGCTGGGTTTCTCACTGTGACTTCAAAGGGAGCGACTCTCTCACACACAGCGGGACACTGTGTAAACACCCACCTGGCATCGCTCCAGAATGTGGAGGCAATGGGGAAAATTACTTTAAACCAGTTTACGACTGGGATGGCTTAGTTTCAGCGTAGAACTGGCCTCACATCATGGAGACACTACAGTCAAATCAGGGCTTTGGCTATGCATCATGAAGGCAGGGGAAACTGGCTCATTTGGCCCATGTAGGCATGCCATTAGTTTTCACATGCTAAAAACAGTACTTTGAATTAGGACCTGAAATGAACAGGTAGTCAGTGGGGTT
Source organism: Sceloporus undulatus (assembly GCF_019175285.1). Classification (NCBI taxonomy): domain Eukaryota; kingdom Metazoa; phylum Chordata; class Lepidosauria; order Squamata; family Phrynosomatidae; genus Sceloporus; species Sceloporus undulatus. Next base: position 180,564,281 of record NC_056524.1, read on the forward strand.
GTATTAAAAAATGTAGAATTTGGGGACAAATTCTGTCCCAAGCCACCTTCAAATGTGTGCAAGCACATGAAAACCCCTCCCCAACATCCCGAGAACTTTCCACCCCCTCTCAAACACTTTGTCTCTCAATTTCTCCTCCAAAATGGCAACAGGAAATGACCCAACATTATTTCCAGTCGCCATTTTGGAGGGGAAGCAGAGGGAAAATAACTTGGGGGGAGACATAGGTTGGAAAATTGGCTGCCATGCAATTGCCGACCCCTGATTTAGGGCACGCATAAGGTGGCTGCCTCAGACTGAACATCACACTATCTGTACTTTGAATAGGAACATGACAGTAAAATTCCCACGCACAATATTTTGGCTCTTAAGATATACATCCTACTTTTAAAAATAAAATATGTCTGATTAATGATAGTTATGGAAACAAACAGGTGTCCTGATGATCCTGTTCAGGCAGCACTTTAACAGAACAGTTAATGTGTTAAAAGCTTCTGTAAGAATGTTTACCCTTTTTGATTGATTCTATTACTTGTCTCCTATCAGGCTATTTTGGAGCTAAGTAACTCAGGCACAGTTGTCCTAAGCTGACTGCAAAAGGTTCAGGCTGGCCTGTTTCAAGATTGTCTTGGATAGAATCATAGAATCGTAGAGTTGGAAGAGACCACAAGGGCCATCCAATCCAGCCCGATGCCATTCAGGAAATCACAATCAAAGCATCCCCAACAGATGGCCATCCAACCTCTGCTTGAAGACCTCTAAGGAAGGAGATTCCACTACACTCCGGGGGAGTTTGTTCCACTGTCGAACAGCCCTTGTCAGGAAGTTCCTCCTAATGTTGAGGTGCAATCTCTTTTCCTGCAGTTTGCATCCATTGCTCCAGGTCCTAGTCTCTTGAGCAACAGAAAACAAGCTTGCTCCCTCCTCAATATGACATCCCTTCAAATATTTAAACAGGGCTTTTCTCCCTCTCACTTACATACACATATGAATTGGATTTTAATTGTATATTGTAACTAATGTAATGTGGTTTTAATTTTATGTTGTTTTAATAATTTTACTATGTACACCGCTTTGATCACTACGGAAAAGCGGTATAGAAATAAATTTTATTATTATTATTTATTATATCACCTCTTAACCTTCTCTTCTCCAGGCTAAACATCCCCAGCTCCCTAAGTCGTTCCTCGTAGTGCATGGTTTCCAGACCTTTCACCATTTTAGTTACTCTCCTTTGGATGTGTGGCATATTCTCCTTTGCCATTCCCTCATGGGTAATGTGGGCTGGAACTAATGTATTCAAAATCCTACTTCATCTGGAACTACTTAAAAATTGCAGTTGTGAACTAATAAGCACTATATGTCACAAGTTTTAAACATCAGGGACTGCCTGAAGGACGAGACTTCTCCCTCCTTTAACTGTCACATTGTATTTTGTATTGTATTGCAATTTTTTACTGTACACCACTATGATCATTGCGGAATAGCGGTCTATAAATAAAATGTATTATTATTATTATTATTATTATTATTATTATTATTATTTAAGGATTTACAAAGCATGAAAATAGGCTCCTTTACCTGTCTGTAACACTGTCACATTAGTTTTTCAACTGCAATATTGTGACTGTCTGCTTCTTCCAGAACATATCGGGCAAAGGTTTTGACCTTTAAAGCTCTACACAGCTTGGGTCCAGACTATCTGAAAAATCTCCCTACAGAAGCCAGTTCAAGCCAAAAAGATCTGCAGGGGAAGGTTTTCTTGTGTCTCATCACTTTCACAAGCACATGGGTGAGGACACAAGAGAAAGCCTTTGCTGTGGTTGCTCTCAGGCGGTGGCACTCTCTTCTGCAAGAGGTCCGGTTAGTCCCGTCCCCCCAACCCCCCCAGTCTCTTTCCATAGGAAGGTAAGAACCTTTTTATTCAGACAGGTCTTTGAGATCTAAATTATGTAGCAGTGGTGTGCATGAAGTGGTATGCTGTACTTTATTTTCTTTTTAGTCTTTTATTAGTAATTATGAGTTCCCATACCCTGGATCAAACATCCATCAAAACGGAGACTGCAATCAAGAAATCAGGAGAAGGCTTGTTTTTATTTATTTATTTATATACCACTATTCCAAAGATCATAGCGGTGAACAGCAAGTAAGCTAATTAGCAAGTAAGCTAATTTGCCCCCAACAGTCTGGGTACTCATTTTAACGACCTCTGACTTGGACTGGGAAGGGTAGCTATGAAAGAACTAGACAAGATCCTAAAGAGCAAACATATACAACTGAGCGCCAAAGTTAGAATTGTCCAAGCATCACCATGTATGGATGCTGGACAGTAAAAAAAAAAAGCCAGAAAAAAGAAAATCAATTCATTTGAGGTGTGGTGCTGGAGAAGAGTGATGAGGATAACAAAAAGATGAACAAATAAACAGGCCAAGCCTGAAATCTCCCTGGAAGCCAAGATGATGAAAATGAGGCCATCATATTTCAGCCACATAATGAGAAGGCACGTGACATTTGAACAGAGGAAAGGTGGATGGAAGCAGAAAGAGAGGAACAGCGCACACTAGATGGGTAGACTTTGTTAAGGAGGTCATGGGTATGAATTTACAGGACCTAAGCAGAGCAGTGGAGAACAGGGAGTCTTGAAGATGTCTCATCCAGAGAGTCGCCATGAGTTGGGGTCGACTCAAAGGCAGTTCAGAATAAACAAATGTTTTAAATGTGTTTTTGATTGTTTCAACCATCTTTTTTTAAAAAAATAGTGTTACAGTGCACCCTTCTTTTATGTGGAGGATCCTCTGAGAGCCTCTAGGGCTGAAGGGCTGGGTTCTTTTAGGACTGGGTTCTTTTAGGTGCATGCGACCAACGCAACAGTGCTCACTGTTGCATGTCAATGATACAAGAGTGGTGCCACGACATGCGGACGCACCACCGCGCTTGCATCATCTTGGCAGCCCCCATGGGGATGGGAGGCCGCCATGATGGCGGCATCTGTACAGACTATGGTTTAGGAGCATGCAGTTGGTGTGTGCTCCCAAACCCTAGATTCGGCACCGGCATGCCGCTTCCTGCCCGTCTGCCTTGGGCCTTTCATTCCTTCTTGTACCTGTTGCTGCTTCATTTCTAACAATGGTTGGTAGATTTCCACAACTGAGAAACCAGCTGTCATACCTCCTTCAGATCTAGAGGGACCTAGAATTTGTAGCCCTATCAGTAAATAGCAGACATTTGTGCAAAGGCAAAATAAACATATATATATATATATATATATATATATATAGTTGGATGGTGAGTTGGCACAAAGAGCCCACAGATTAGAAGACATGTGCGAGGAAAACTTTTAAGTCCTCAGCATCTGCTTAGAAGGGCCTACCTACCAAATATCCAGTTGTGGTCTACTGCAGATGGTCCCCAAGACTGTTTTTGAGGGCCCCAGACATCTCTTAAATATCACCCCACACTAGGAAAAAGATCTTGGAGGGCATTCAGGATCAACAGTTTGTGCTTTAAATAGTTTATACTACTGGAGGGGAGTCTAAGAAGCCAAAAATAAACACCAGAACTGGGTGTCCAGTGGCTTCAAATATGTTTTTCCCTTTTGAAAAGAGGTTCTCACCATTTTTAGGTCTGCTGCCCGCTCCAGTTTAGATCTTTCCCACTGATTAGAGTAATTAGGTTTGTTATAAGTTAATACGTTACATCTGTCAGATGCTGTTGGACTACAACTCCCAGCATTCCTCACCACTGGCTATGCCTCAGAGTTGTAGTTTTAAGATTGAGTGTCACATTTTGCCCATCCCTGGCTTAAGTAAATTTAATCCAAAATATATGCAGAAATTCTCACATGCCCACATAGTAGTCAGACATTCCTCCTCAAACTGCATATCATGTAGATTTATGTATCATAAATATACTTGGTTTGACAGTCTATTATGTGCGAATCTAAAAGATGCATCCAATTTAGAGGGAAAGGTGTACTTCTAGTTTTGGGAGAAAATCTTTTAGTAAAAAGAATTAACTTTTCCCCTAGCCTTCATCCATGATTTTTAGACCTACCGTAACACATTTATATTTTTCTATTCTTTTAAATCACAGGCACCATAGGTACCTATCATTCAGTCAGTTCTGTAATCTTCTCTACTGCACCTGTTGCTTCCATTCTCTGCAACACAAATTCTACTTTGTGGAGTGAGAGAATAGGAATTCCACACATATGCTTCAACATTAACTTTCAAAATTATAGGCACAGAATCTCCATTTACGAATCCAAGCTCTCCAAATACTCCCTCAGTGTGGTTTCTATTTTTCATACTTTTCTTTGTTGGCACTAACACTGTGCAGCTGCAATGATTATCTATTTTTGATCTTCCAGTCAAATACACAATGAAATAGAATATTTTATCCTTGTAAAATGGTGGTGGAGAACATTGTCCAAAACAGGTTAAGGAACCAGCTGGGCTGTTGAAGATAGTACTGTACCATCATTTTCACCATAGGAGCTGGCTCATGGCAAAAATATATTTCATTTGATATTATTCTTACTCATCTCCCTCAATCAAATGGGCTTGCCACTGATGTTTAATTTCACCCTCCATGCTGGCTCTGTATTCTCAGTACTGTAGTAAGAGATGCTAGAAAAAGTGGGCCCAGACTGCCATTCTTTTCCTCTCTGACTATTTTAACACAGAAGGCTGCAGCATATTATGCTATTTTATTATACTTATGCTACTGGGCTCCTATGACTAGGCAAACCCCTCTTGAGCTATGACTTCTCCCACATCTTGTACAGATGAAGAAAAGTATGTATTTACCTTGGGTTGACTCCATGGCCTTTTTGAGCTTCCTTTTGGTGCTTTTTTCTAGAGGAGTGATTTTTCTTACTGGAGACCACATCCAGGGTTCCTTCCTTACACCTTATGTTCTTTCTCTCCCTCTTGATTTTTAACCATTTCAGAATGCCTAGCCATTTCTGTTGTGGCATGAAGTGTTGAGTTCTACTACATTTGCAGTCTTTCAGACAATCATTTGTCCAGGATGCTCATCACTACTCTGTTTTCAATATGCTCTTCCTTTTTGTTTCCCACATCATTTTGTACAGGCTTCACACAAAAGACTCCACTAATTCTACAGGACTTTGAACTTTCTGAGCTGATGAATACATGCTCTCATAAACTACATTATTTTGAGAAATAAAATGCTAATCAAGTCTAGCCAGCATCCCCATTTGGGTATCTTTTATTATTCTCTTCAGTAAAGATAAAAGATATCAAGGCATGGTACATTTCCTTCTAAAGTCTACTGGTGGGACTTTGTGGCTATGTGAAACCAGAAAATCTTTCCTTTCAGACTGGCCACTCTGAGGGTCTATTGACCCTTCTAGGACTAAAAACTGTGCCATGACAAGCAATTATAGAAAGGCTTAATGCTTGGACTTCTACCACCATGTTTGGCTGTTGACAAAAGAAGGAAGACCAAACAGAATTCCTAACAGAAGTACAGCTTATTGCTATGCACAGTCTAGAACAGTAATGTACCAGCCTCAGATTAAACACAGTGATGCATCTAGTTGGAATAAGAATATATTCTAGGTGGAATAGAGCCAGTGTGACATACAAGTTTGACTGTTGGACTAAGACTCTGGAGATCAGAGTTCGATTCCTGCTCAGCCATGAAACCAACTAGGATGATCTTTGGCAAGACACATGCTCACAGTGTCAGGGAAAGGCAATGGCAATCTCCTCTGAATCTCCTCTGCCAAGAAAACCGCCTGATAGGTTCACTTTAGGGTCACCGTAAGTCAGAAATGACTTGAAGGCACACAATAAACAACGCTCTAGTTGGAATAGGAATATAATAGTACAACTCCTGACCACACTTGCCCTACACCTCCTCCACACTGCTATACATAAAAATGGTCAGTTGGGCCTGCCTCTGCACAGACTAATAGATCTTCAATATCATTAGACACTTTTTGACTTACTAACACTTCCCACAGTGCTTGTAAACAGTTATATGTCTCGTTAACTATGGAAGGAAGGAATGGCTTTTAAAGTACAAGGCAGGAAACTATAAGACGAAAGAGTTTACTGGGGTGGGGAGATTACTAAAATGGGAAGATGTGGAGAAGTATATTAATTCAAAATAATTAGCTAGTAATTTCCATCGACTTATCAGTAAGGCATCAGTACATCTGACCTGTAGCAGTCTCAGCATGCTCATAGCTAAAGAAAGTTAGTTATAGTAGGATTGGAGGTCGGAGGTTCCCAGGAACATAAAGAAATTGTTTATTTGTAACATAGCCCATAAACGTTAAACATTATTACACCCCATGATTAAAATATATGCATTAAGGAATGTTATTCAGGCATCTGGAATAGAAGCTATCTATCCTTGTCAATTGACTTCTTCACCCTCTTCTCCCAGTAAACTAGATGAAACATCAGTAGTGACTCTACAACCCCAGAAAGAGAAATGAGGAATGATTCACAGGAGAATCAGCTATGACTGTGGGAACACGAGGAGTGCATAAGAATAGCTCTTGAGATTCCTTGTCTTACAGTCTTCATGACAAATATATTGTCAGTTCTTAAAGGGAAATGGGGAGGGATTGTTTAATATGATTTTGTATCACGACCGCGAGACAGGACAACAAGATTCTGGGATAAATGTGGATGGCCACAACTTTATTAAACCGCATATTATTCATAAACCAAAATACTTTTCAACCAATGGAAGGAAGGGAGAGGATACAATGAGATAGGTAACCCAGATCAATGCGGTTAGGATGTCTGATAAATGAGAGGTAACGATTGCAGAGATTCTCCAGTACAAGGAGAGTTCAGAACAGTCCAACCGAGGTCTGCTTAGACTACAGATGCTCAAAATCTCAGATTAGCTTCCCTCAACCAACTGCTCCACCCATTCAACTACCACACTACACAGAATCTTTAGTACTATTCTCATATATCACTGAAATGTAATGAAATGCTGTGACATAAACAACTAGAAAATTAGAATTATACCTTTAATTATACCTATGCATATACCAATAGGCTATGCATAGCCTAAAAGTATTTACATGTACATAGTTTCATGTGGTTAAAGTGAAAATTTGGTAAGATGTGATGTTTTTAAAGAAAAAATTTAAAATGTGGGGCCTCTTCTTTCTCCTCCCACTGAGCCTCGCCTCACTCATACCATCTCTTCCACTGAACGCCAATATTTTAAAGGGACACAGGTGAACACCACATCCCATTTCTACCAAAAGGCAGATGTTTGGGGAGCCATGGTGTCACCTGGTGTGATTCATGTCCTTTGTATCCCTCTAGTAATGCTCCTGCCACTAGCTGTGACAAAGCAGCCTGGAAACAACTCATCACTGCAGACTTTGGTTGAACAGTGAGGGAGAATATCTCTGAATCACAAGTGAGGACAACCAAGGAAATACAAAAAAGGAGGGAATCAGTATCAATCCTGTTCCAAAATCATGCCACTTTCCCAAAATCTTTTAAGGCAAAAAGATTCATGGGAATTTCTGAGCACATAATAGTCCTTAGGATTGAGATGAGAACATATGTCCAAATAAAATAAGGTTTTGAAATGTTTACAGTACAGTATAGTACAGTACTGAAAATATTTTTGTGATGATTTTGCTGGGGCTCCAGATTTTGCTGAATACTGCCTTGTAGGGGCAGGTTACTTATGTTACCAGCTATAAACATCTGTGCAGTTAGATCACCTGGGCTGGCCAATGTAACAGTCTTAAAATGGTCATTCTCTGGTCTTTGTGAATGCAGGCATGTTAGTAAATATGGCAGCAGAGCACAGAACACAAGATACTGCTTGCTTGCTCTCTGCTGTGCTTCAACAGGGTCAGATGCGATGCAGCAGCTACCAGCTCAGATGACCCAAGAGGCCAAAAGTATTCCCTCCACTCCAATAAAATTCTGACTTTGACCCAACTCCTCATTTTAAATAACATCTTGTCACTCAGACACACACTGAACTGTCAGATTGCTTACCCCCACATATCTGCTTGATGTCTTTTTCATGGCTCAGTAATAGAATATCAGAATAAAGGAACTGCAAACATATTATTTCCTTCACTTGTAAATACTTCCAGTGAGTAAAAATAAGTGTTCAGATCATACATTAGAAGCAGACTCAGGTTTGTCTGTCACTGACAACAGTGAGAGTTTGATCAGTTTGTGTAAACCTAGTTTACAAGGCTGATAAAACCTCTTTTTGATAGTTCCGATGTACCAGTAAGTAGTGATATGTCAAAAATTGTGAAATTATGCATAAGGGGAACACAGAGTATTAAAATGTTCTTTTCAGTTTGGTCCTTGGAGAACCAAACTCTGGTTTGGCATTACATCTGAACTGACCTAATGCAATAAATGTATACTTTCAAAATCTAGAGCTAGATAGGTTGAATGCTTCATATATGCCCCTTCTACTCATAAATGCCATCTTAAAAGATTGGTAATAAAAGCAATTGGCCTATAACCCTTACTGTTTGGTACAAGGAGGGGGAACCCTGATACCATCTAGCACAAATTCTGCTTTATTCTTATAAGATCCTTTAATTTGCTCTGATCTACCTTACAATACAGCCAATCTGTTCTTGGCAGCCCCAGCAAACGCAAAATTATATCAGGTTTGTTCAAACACACTTTAAGTGCTTTTCTGGCATATAAACAATGGCATTCCCTTTCTTCTTTTTGAACTTGCAGTTCAGGCAGAAGAATGGTAATAGACTATTTAGACATTATGAAATTGTGCTGGTCTGACAGTGACCACATGAAATGTATTCAAGATCATCTAGTGCTCCAAAAGTATGGTATCAAACACATTATTCTTTCAATGAACCTGCCTGTCATCCTACTTAAATATAGCGATCAGAATCCAAAAAGAAAAAAATCCCACAAAAACCTACACACCTGTTTTCAAGCAAATGCTGTGAGGTTGTCTTTCTCGAAAACAGGAGTAAGAATCAAGCAGCCCTCCAGATAGAGTTGGACTACAAATCCCAACATTACTTGTCATTGGCTATGCTGCTAGATAGAAATGATGGGAGCTACAGTTCAGCAATACTGGAAGGGCTGCATTACGCTTAGGACTCCTCTAAAGGCAATCAACAGGCAGTATGTGGCCCTCCAGATGTTGTCAAAACTACAACTACCACAATATCTCACTATTAGTATACTTACTAGGGATGGCATAAAACATTTGTCCATGTCTATTTTAAGAATATTTTCAAAAGCTTTTTCCAATAATGGTAATGGATGGACGTTTAGTGCTGTACTAAGGTGCATGTGTGTATGTGTGTGTGCGCGCACACACACACACACACACACACCCTACATAACTGAGAATGGCATGGATATTGTCAGTCGGAAGTTATCACCCTGGGAGTGACATCTGGAGGGCCACATACTGCCTGTTGATTGCCTTTAGAGGAGTCCTGAGCGTATTTTGTTACTGGTGTCTTGAAAAGTCCTCTTATTCCCTTCCTCCTGTCTACCATCTTTTTTCCTACATGGATTACAAAGTCCATAATTATGATTATTGCCTGGAAATGGTGGAAATCCAATGTCTGGCAGCTGTCAAGTTGGAAAAAGTTATCCTAAAGCATGAGATCTCATCTCTTAACCTCTTCCATTAAGTTTGTCACTCAACTATCTCTCTCTCTCTCTCTCTCTTTTGCCAGCCGCATCAACAAATACACTTTACTCACTCTTCAAATACCTTGTTTGTTAAAGGTTAATAAGGAATTACGTGTTTAAGGCTGCATTCCGCACTGCAGAAATAATTTACTTTGACACCACTTCAACTGCATGGCTCAGTGATCTGGAATTCTGGAGACTGTAGTTTTGTGAGACATTTAGGTTTCTCTGTCAGAGAGCTCAGGTGCCACAGCAAACTACAACTGCCAGAATTCCATAGCACTGAGCCATGGCAATTAAAGTGGTGTCAAACTGGATTATTTCTGTAGTGCGGATGCAATCTCAGTTAGAGGATACTACAACAAGTGCAACAAAAAAAATGGACAACTACAAAGATCAGTCAGTTAATCAAAGATGGAGATATTAGAATCATAGAATCATAGAATCATAGAGTTGGAAGAGACCACTAGGGCCATCCAGTCCAACCCCATTCTGCCATGCAGGAAATCCAAATCAAAGCATCCCTGACAGATGGCCATCCAGCCTCTGTTTAAAGACCTCCAAGGAAGGAGACTCTATCACCCTCCGAGGGAGTGCATTCCACTGTCGAACAGCCCTTACTGTCAGGAAGTTCCTCCTAATGTTCAGATGGAATCTCTTTTCCTGTAGCTTGCATCCATTGCTCCGGGTCCTGTTTTCTGGAGCAGCAGAAAACAAGCTTGCTCCCTCTTCAAGATGACATCCTTTCAAATATTTAAACAGGGCTATCCTATCACCTCTTAACCTTCTCTTCTCCAAGCTAAACATCTCCAGCTCCCTAAGTCGTTCCTCATAGGGCATGGTTTCCAGAGCCTTCACCATTTTTGTCGCCCTCCTTTGGACACGCTCCAGTTTCTCAATGTCCTTTCTGAATTGTGGTGCCCAGAACTGGACACAATATTCTAGGTGGGGCCTGACCAGAGCAGAATATAGTGGCACTATTACTTCTCTTGATCTAGACACTATACTTCTATTGATGCAGCCTAAAATAGCATTGGCCTTTTTAGCTGCCGCATCACACTGTTCACTCATGTTCAACTTGTAGTCTACTTGGACTCCTAGATCCCTTTCACACGTAGTTTCATTCAGCCAGGTGTCACCCATCCTATATCTGTGCATTTTATTTTTCCGCCCTAAGTGCAATACCTTACATTTCTCCGTGTTGAATTTCATTTTGTTAGCTTTGGCCCAGCTTTCTAGTCTATTCAGGTCATTTTGAATCTTGATCCTGTCCTCTGGGGTATTAGCTATTCCCCCTAATTTGGTGTCATCTGCAAATTTGATAAGTATGCTCCCAATTCTGTCATCCAGGTCATTGATAAAGATGTTGAATAGCACTGGGCCCAGGATAGAGCCCTGTGGGACCCCACTGGTCACTTCTCTCCAGGATGAAAAGGAGCCATTGTTGAGCACCCTTTGGGTTCGGCCGGTCAACCAATTACAGATCCATGTAACAGTTCCTTTGTCTAGCCCATATTTTACAAGCTTGTTTGCAAGAATGTCATGGGGAACCTTGTCAAAGGCCTTACTGAAATCAAGATATACTATATCCACAGCATTCCCTTCATCTACCAAGCTGGTAATTTTATCAAAGAAAGAGATTAGGTTTGTCTGGCATGACTTGTTTCTCTGAAACCCATGTTGACTTTTTGTGATTATGGCATTGCCTTCTAGATGTTCACAGACTCTCTGTTTAATGATCTGCTCCAGAATCTTTCCTAGTACTGATGTCAGACTAACTGGATGATAATTGTTGGGATCCTCTTTTTTCCCCTTTTTGAAGATGGGGACAACGTTTGCCCTCCTCCAGTCTGCTGGGATCTCTCCTGTTTTTCAGGAGTTTTCAAAGATTATTGCCAATGGCTCCGATATTACATTTGCCAGTTCTTTTAATACCCTTGGATGGAGTTCATCTGGTCTCGGAGACTTAAATTCATTTAGATTAACAAGGTGTTCCTCTACTATCTCTTTACTTATTCTGTGCTGAAATTCCCCTATTCTGTCCTCTGCTCCATTATCTGAAAGCCTCTAAGGATATGCAGAACATTTTTTCTATACAACTGAATCACTGCACCCTTTCTTCCTCCCCATTCTCAATCAACAAGTCTTGTCTGCAAATATTAGTGTTAGAACACATATTTTACATACAAGAGTAAGGAATCCAAATTCAGTCTTTCACATCTTCAGATTAAATGTCCAGGTACCTAACAAGCCCATTCTCCACTGCATCCTTCTTGCATTAATGGTATAATTAAAGGTCATGAGATAAAAAGAAGAGGTAACTAAAAAGCAGAATAGGAAGGGCTTGAAGAAAAGAGGAAGAAGGCAAGAAAAAAGAAAATGGGGGAGGAGAGAAAAACATTTCACTTAGTTGACACAGTACATAGCACTGTATGAACAAGAATAATATTACAAAGGAATTCTATGCAGCTCACCCTAAATAAAGTTATAGTATACAAGATTATGTATTACATAATAATGTACAATAAAATAAGTCCACAATATAATAGAGGAGGAGAGGTTTAGAGATATAAAACCTCCACAAATTTTGAAGCCATAAAAATGATTTTTTTTCTCTTGTTTTTTTTTGGGGGGGGGTTCAGAAAAAATTAAAAATTACCACATTTTACAGATTGAAAGTCACTTTGTTGCTTTATGAACATATAATATGTTATGTATAGCTTTGCTTGAAACTAATGTAACATGTTCACTATATTGAAAAGTACAGTTTATTTAGAAAATACCTTAAAATTGAATTTACTTTATACATTATTTTTGTTACAAATGCAACAAGTTCCTGAACTATAAGGAACCTGTCAGTGTTTGAGCAGCAGGCAAAACCAAACCAAACCAAATCACTAAAAACAAAAAAGGCCATCGACATTATTAAAGCAAAGAAAGTTATTTTGCCTCCTCTAGTCATCCATTCTAGCAATAAAGCGTTCATTTCCATAAAAAGAACTGAGAGAAGGGAACTGATATCAGTTATTGTAATACTGTGAGATACTGTACATGGTATCACATAAAAGTCTATGTAGTACATTGTGGGGAAGTAATAAATATCTTAAATATTTATTCATTCCAAAAGAAAACATTCCACAATCATTTCCTCCTCTATTTCTATTTCAAAACCAATTTTAACTTTTTAACAGTTTTAACAACGAGAAACATCTTCAATCGGATGCAGTTTAAGGAAGACTTGAAAGGTTTTCTTCATTTAAAAGATAAAGTTTACCTAAGCTTTTTCTTCATTATAATACTATGACTGCTGAGGACGATTAGTGGAGAAGTGGGTAGCTACAGGCCCACAGACTTTCATCTACTTTTTCCTGCCATCCAGTTGATCAGGTCTTAGCCTCCCCTGACTCCAGTGGTGATCCAATGAGGATAAGCAGGGAAACTTAGGGCCTTGACAGACTAGCGATGAATGCCGGCCTGGGGAAGAGTGGGGGCGTGGCGTCCACATGATGCACATCCCAATGCTGCCGTAACACCACCATCACGCCATGCACCCAACCACATGGCGGGCGGTGTCACGGTCTGTGTCCAGATGATGCAGTGCCAAAGGAGCACAAAAAGCCATGGCGCCAACATCTGTGGTGCCCTCTCCATGGTGCAAAAAGGAGCTGCTCTTTGTGGCTCTTTTTTGCACCATGGAAAGGCCAGATCGGAGCCACGGTGTGTAGTTGCTGCAGCTCCAATCAGACGAAGAAAGGTCTGTTCAGCCCCTTAATTAGGAAGAAAAGTTGCATTAAAGAATATGAACATGTCATTGGAAACTTCTGGAAAAGCAGATATATTGTAGATGTAAACATAACCATTTTATTTTTATTCTTTTAATGTGCATACTCTCCAATGTTCTGTACTTGGCTCAAAATATATTCAGCTGCAAAATGAATCCTCAAAGGTTTTATTCAGTCTCCACCTGCTGGTCAGCAATCATATATACTGTATTATTATTTAAACATGTACACCTAAACAGAAAACAATACAACTGAAATGAAATTAAGTATTTACATTCAATTAATGCCAAATAATTTAGTACAATCGTTCTAATTCCTGTTATAAACTGGGGTGTAAAGAATTGGATGGGGAGAATATCAGTTCATGATATTTACTGAGAAAGCTCTGGATATCCAGTTACACTAGATTATGGGTCTTGTGTGTGAACTCATATACTGAAATGCGTGTATGAAATTTTCATATATAAACCGTATATGTATTTCATTAAGTGTTCATGTTGACTCTCCCTTATCTGGAATTCCAAAATCCTCCCAAATTCAAAATTGTTGATATTAGTGGACTGTTGGTATTTCATCTTCCTCCTCTCTCAACTTTCTTTGGAAAGATGGTGAGATAAAGATTTCTTTTTATCTGAACTATTCCCTAGATAGATGAGGATATATAGATTAAGCCATTAGTAAACTTTTATTTGAACTACAAGCTACTTGTGTTGTATTTGGTGTCAGTCTCACTTCTTCGGGAAGCACAGTTAGACAAAGGCACGTTTCTGCTACTCTGATAATTTAAAGATTTGCTAACAGATTTGGCTTTGACATTTTTGACATTTAATATTTTTGTTTCCTTACTAAAGGCTGAAGCCTTAGGAAACTTAAATTACAATACAGAATTGTAGACCAATGCTGAACCCATTACACCATGCTGCTTATGAATTTTATTACATTATCTTCCCTCACGGTCTATGAATTTTTTGAATACCAAATATCTATCTAAACCTAACAAGAATATGACAGATAAGAAAACAACTAATCCACATGGTATCATAAAATAACAAGAAACCAGCATTCACCATTTTCTCCACCAGAGGTCATATCAATCTCAGTTTCAAATAAAAATGTTAATAGACACATTGGAAGCTGTGTTTAAATCTGTTACAACATGTCAGACAATTTAAGATACACCGTATGCACATTTAAAATGTATGTATCTTGAAATGTTATGATCAGGTTATCCTTTTGCTTATAAAAGCTACAGTACGGACACAGCATATTAATACCATGCAGTATTATGGATTGAGTATAATACCATGGAATATTGTACCTAGCAATTGTCTGTGATGAGACTCATTTAAAAAATAGTAGTAATAATAGAAACCAGACAGGTGAGCTTTTGGAAACTGGAAAAGAAAGAGAAGGTTAGGATCCCTGCTTCCCTTTCAGGCTTATGTTGACTGTGCTTTAAATCTTTAAATGTACAGGCAGGCAAAACTGTTTTTGAAAAATGAAGACTATTTTGTGGGCTAGCAACACTGAGACTAATTCAAAATTGTGGCTTATATATTAGACTTAGACTGTGGTATTCACTTACTGATTGCTCATTGACAATTCTCTATTTGTTCTAGTGATTTCACCTAACTTTTTAGATTCATTGATTAATGTTGAAATTTAAAATATGGTTTTGTGAATTAGGTCACTAGAATTCATTAGGGTGGGTATCTCTCCTTCTGTCACATTTAGTAAAACAAAAAGGCTTGCTGCCTCAGGGGAAGTATTATTAGAACTGAAGGAAATGTATTATATGTCTTTATCATTAGGCAAGATAGTTCTTGTTTTCTTTGTGAAGACAGGAGGAGGAGAAAGAGAACTTTCTGGAACCTAGGTAAGATAGCTGGATTTGGGGAACAGAAAAACAGCTAAGGAAAGAAGAACAAAAGAACAAAAGTGTGGGCATTGGTGTGATTGGAGAGATACAGATGAATGACAAACTTAACTGAAGAGGTTTTAAGATATGACCCCATGCTTTAGGACAGCTTTTCCCAACCTGACGATCTGCACATTCCTTCCATCCCCCAACTACAATTTCTGTATATACTCATTCATAAATTGACCTCATGTATGCGTTGAGGACAGGTTTGGGGACCAAAATTAAGGATTTTGATATGACCCATGGATATGTTGAAGGTAAAACTTAGGGGCATATAACAAAGGATGAGAAGGACGAAGCAAAGGAAAGCAATGCAAAAGAACGTACAAAACTCCAGCAGACATAACTATTTGTGCTTGCTCACCCTAAAAGATGGACGAAGACAGAACTGCGATAAATGGTAGCTGTACAATGAGTAAGGGAGGCAACCAAGCAGGGACAGGGCTATGAAAAGGTTGCACATGTCAAAAAGAGTATAAAGACAAGAGTTAAGGTACAGTATTAACTCATATCAAAAAAGAAACCATCCCCTGCTCTGAACAGAGTGATGAAAGGATCACCTAAAACAGTAATGGTGAACCTTTTACAGACCGAGTGGCCAAACTGCAACCCAGACTCCACTTATTTATTGCAAAGTGCCATGTCCCTCTGGCTTTCTAATAAGAAACTCTGGCAAACTTTGTGCTAGGGCGACTATCCCACCGTGAAATGCGCGGAGTTGGCATGTGCACCCTTCCTGGCTGCATCTTCTCTGAGGCTTTTTTCCTCCCAAGGGGAAAAGCCCAGAAGGGAGGAGGAGGAGTGTACACGTATACAGCCTCGACCGGATGAATAATCAAAACCATGAGTGTATCAAGTCCGTGAAAGTGGAAGGCCGGCTGTACACAATTATAGGTTTTTTGTGAGTTTTTCTGGCTATGTGACCATGTTCTAGAAGAATTTATTCCTGATGTTTCACCAGTATCTGTGGCTGGCATCTTCTGAGAATGCCAGCCATAGAATTGGGGATTACTTCTTAATTCTTTCAAGTAAGAACTGTAAAAACGTTTTGGATAAGCTACTTTTTTTGGATAAACTATGTGTGTTGCACACAGCTGGGATGGTAGGATTTTTTTTTAAAGGAAGGTGTGAAAAAAAGATGAAGCAAGGGGAAATTGCTATCAGGAATGCCAGAAATAGGGCTTAAAAATTAAGTAAGTACAATGCATAAGTTATAACTTAAGTAGATTATTCCAACCATCTAATTCTGACCAGTAAAATAACTAATAATTCCTCAGATTTAAAAAAAATATGTATTTAAAATTATCAATGATAAGTACACAAAAGACCAACAGCTGGACCACATCTGTGCACCAGTGTGACATGGTATATTCAATCATTGATATGCACTTTCGTGTCATGCTGAACAAAATAAGAGCATGGATTTAGTGTACTGTAACAAACAGATGTTTTGAAGCAGATATAAAATTAGATACAGAAATTAAACTAATATTCTAATTTATATATTAAAAAGCAAAACAAACTTTTAAAAGGTGGAGAAGACAATATCCTTCTTCACTTGGTAATGGGCTTGAGTGAATAAGATGAAATTGTTCCATACAATAATGTATGGAAGTCAGGCCAAAATTTTGCTCTTGAAAGTATGCAAAAATCTGTTGGCTATTAAAAGGGAGAAACAAAAATGCTCAGATCTGCTCTTACTTGTATGCTGTGGTTGAAACCAGTCCAGTGGTTGTAATCATGGTGCCTGCTTGTCCTGTATTATTGGATACGTTTCAATTTGTGCAGCCTGAGGATGTGGACAGGAATGTTGGAGAAGTGAGGGCCATCACATGCATTCTGGATCCTTGTCCTTCCTGGTTCCTGGAAACAACTAGACAGGGACTGGAGTGGGTAAGGGGAGTGGTGAATGCCTCAGTGCAGCAAGGGATCTCCATCCTGTGTAAAGGAGGCTGTGGTGAAGCTGTTACTGAAAAAGACCCCCCTGGATCCCACCATTCTGAACAATTATCAGCCATTCTCTAATGTTCCATTCTTGGGCAAGGTTCTGGAGCAAGTGGTGGCCTCCCAACTCCGAGGCTTGTGGCTAAAACAGATTATCTAGATCCATTTCAATATGGCTCCAGGCCTAGCTATGGGACAGAGGCAGCTTTAGTCACCTTGGTGGATGACCTATGCAGGGAACTGGACAGGGGGAGTATGTCCTGTTCTACTGCTAGACCTCTTCATGGCTTTTAATACCATCAACCACGGTATCATTCTGGGTTGCCTCTCTCAGATGGGAATTGGGGGCACTGTTATGCAGTGGTTCTGGTCTTTCTTGGAGGGGAGAATCCAGAAGGTAGTGTTGGGGAACTCCTGTTTGACTCCATGGACATTGGCCTGTGGAATCCCCCAGTGTTGTGTGATGCCTCCTATGTTATTTAACATCTACATGAAGCCGTTGGGAGAGGTCATCCAGAGTTTTGGGATGGGGTGTCAGCAGTATGTAAATGATACCCAACTCCTTTCCACCCAGTTCCAAAGAAGCTGTCTCTGTATTGAACCAAAGTCTGGTGTCAGTAATGAACTGGATGAGGATAAACAAATTGAAACTTAAACAAGACAAGACAGAGGTGCTCCTGGTCAGTCGAAAGGCATGTCAGGGAATAGGGACTCTGCCTGTGCTGCATGGGGTTACAAGTACAACAGGCCTTGCTAAGCAATGAAATGATCAAAGAAACCAATTATGAAAGCCTAGAAAATGTGGCAACCATAAGAAAATCTGGGTGATTTCCTCATCTGCAGCACCCTGTCACTGCAGTGTGGTAACATGCTACCCACAGGCTGACTAGCAACTCCCATCCAGGACAATGGTCCCTTAGGAGTAGATTGGGCTGTTGTAGTAGATAAAGGCTCCAGTCAACTTGCCTCCAACAGCTGGTGGACCAGGACTTTTGAAGGAATTGTCAATGTTCTGGGTTGTCCCAGCCTACCACCTTGTCCACAAGTCCCAAAAGCGCCCATGTGCCATTCAGCAATGGGAGAGGCCTCCAGGAATTTGTCATGGTATACCAACAGCATCCTGGCCATCGTCCTTGCCGCTTCTGGTTGGGTGCACCGCACCGAGTCCCCCCCCCCCCCAGGACCTTCAGTCTCAGAAGAGTCCCAGTCTACCTGCAGAGAGGCACAGCAATACACTCCACACTGGAGGGCAGACTAAGGTGTCACCTGTTGCAGTCCACACCCCCTAGAAATGTCCCTGCTCTCTTCTCAGCCTATGACTAGATGGAACAATTTTTAAGTCCTCATTTTATTTCAATCATTTTATCTTTCAAATAATGCAAATAAAATGCACATCTCTGTTAATTTGTAAATTTTATTAGCTTTTAGAATAGATAAACATGCCATTTTAATCAGTTAATTTTGTTTGACTACCTTCTTTTGGGTAGTATTAGCAAAATCCTCAGCTGGTGCTACAAGACATTATTGGTATTTGGACACTAAACAGGGTGTTTCCATGCTTGCCCCCCCCCCATCTTGGATTCAGTGAGTCACAACAATTATGTGGACATTTCCTCTGAAGCTGTACTCAGTTTGGCACCCTTCTTTACAGTTTTGGCATAGTGAAAGAATGAAGAACAAGTTGGATAAGCACACCCAGCTATGGATGGTAAACACATTACAGTTAAGCTGCATCTATACAGAGCACTGAAAATCATACTCCAAAACCACTTAGTTTAAACAACAACAACCAAGCTTTGTATATAATGTTAACACACAAACAGATGAACTGGACTGGATCCAAACTTAGTCATACTTATAACAGAGCCCTTAGACTAATGTGACAGAAATGAGTCATAATTAACAATTTTCATTTACATCAATAAGTCTATTCTAATAAGAGGGTGCATCTGCACTGTAGAAATAATGCTTTGCCATTATTTAACTGTCATGGCTCCATCCTATAGAATCCTGGGATTTGTAGTTTTGTGAGGCACAAGCAGTCTTTGGCAGAGAAGCCTAAAGACCTTGTAAAACTACAAATCCCAGAATTCCATAGGATGGAGCTACATCACTTAAAGTGGTGTCAAACTGCATTTGCAATGTGGATGCACCTTTGGATCCAACCTTCTGATTTTATAGATTTTCACAACTGATTTGCCCTCAGGTCTCTTTTTATATCCCTTCTTTATTAATTTGCCTTTGATATAACCATTAATTTCCCGTTAAATAACCATAAATAGAAGTAGATGAATGTAAAAAATTTGATATTTGCAAAATTGTCTGTATGAAAGCCTGTAACACAGATCTTCTTTTAAAACTTCCACTGAAAGTTTGCTTCCCCTGCTAAATTTTGTAGTATAAGTCTCACAATCAGCACAAACCAACTTCTGTGCAAATTGGGCTTAAAGCAACTGAATTCTACTAGATGTGATATTATTCTCATCTTTAGACTTTGCATGGCTGCCTTTAAAAACTGCTGAAGAGGGAGCAAGACAGACCAGGGCCCCATTCCCACTGGCTTATAACGTGGATCAAGAATCGAATTGGGGTGCATCGTTCCCATTTGAGCGCGTGTTCGATCCTCACTGCGCCGATTTTGTTCCCATTGGAATTCGTATCTGATCTCCATGTATTCGATTTTTCCTTGGAAAACCCGAATCAGTGGTGGATAAACCGGTTTAAAAATTGAATGAAACTAAATAATATGAATATATTCTTATATATACTGCTAAACATCATTAATTTGTAAGGCATAGGGTAGGCCTCTTAGGGGCTCCACCACAGAAATAAGTACAAAAAGGTTTGGAACCCCTCGACTACATATTCAAACTCTGCACAGTTCACATTTTGTGATCCCTCAGTGGAAACTTTATAGACTACCTATAGGCTACATATTGTGCAACAGGAAAAAATATAGAAATTATATAATAAAGTTTCTACCCAAAACAATCTCCTGACTTGATTTTCAGAGTCAGATTAAATGTTCATGGGTAGGTCCATGGATATCCTCTTAGTTCTTTTATTTACATGAAATAGCAGCTGTGAAAGTCAAATTCAAAACCAAAGTACAGGGAGAGTAGGCCTTTCCTTCAAAATAATGTTCCCAGAGGCAAAACATACATATGTTTCACCAACCCTCAATAGGTCCTTCAGAAGGGTATTTATCATGGGGGAACTTCAGGATCTTGTAGCTCCATTTATACAAAACATTTTTAAAAGTAAATTCAATTTGTAATATTTTCTGAATCAATTATACTTTTAATATACCAATATGATAATTTTATGCCAAACCAAATTAGACATAACGTACTTTATCTTTCTAAATTAACTATGTGACTTTCAATCTCTGTGTGTGTGTGCCTTCAAGTCACCTGTTGGCTTTTGTAAAGAGCACTAACATATTTTGTCCCACAGCTTCACAATTTCCATAAATTTTACACCTGTACATATCTTAAAAGGAAACATATCCTTTATTCAAAAGTTTCCTTCATATACTGCTACACTCACTGGACCTACCCCTCGACATTGATATAAATATGCCATCATCGATTTCCATCATATCTCATAATGCAATTACGCATATCCAAGAAATACTGATATCAGACTTAACACCCCTCCAAAAATGTCACATGGCATTGGATCCAAAAATTCAAACATTTTAGCAAATGTCTCTCTGTCTTCTGCACAAGTAAAGTGAGGATGACAGAGACAAGCTCCAGTTCTTCAAAGTGCAATGCTAGGAAGAAGTGGAGGTTTGTCTAACAGCACTGAGCTTTGGAAAGGATCAGACTGCATTTCTAAATTATGCTATAAAAGACAAGATCCCAGTCCTTTCTGCCCTTGAGTAAGCTACCAGGCTCAGGCAAAGCCTGTGCCATGGATCCCTGAATCTGCACAGTAAAATGAAGAACAGGCAGTAAAGCTGATAAAATAGAGACAATTCTATTTATAATGAGGCTGACAAACAAGTTATGACACAGATCACATATAATTATAAATAAACAGTTGCTACACTGAAGGGATTATACTAGAAGTCACCTTTTCAATCCACGCCATATAACTACGCATTTAGTTGTCTTGGAGGGGCAGGGTGTTGACAAAGGTAGTCATTATCCCAAAATCAAAAACCTCTCTTCAGAATATTCTTTACAGTACAAAGTGATACATTCATTAATTCCTGGCATATTTCTTTTAAGGTTCTGCTGTACAGAATATAAATATAAATGTTCACCCACAGGTGACAAGTTGTTCTTGTGTATGATCATTTTACCGAAAGAGCCATTCAAGTGTTTAAGAGTTTTTAATTTCACCCACATAGTTACCATTAAGATATTGGATATACCGTCATGAGGTACACCGTATGCTATAAACTGGCATATGCTAGACCCTTGTTATCTGAGTCAACTGCAGTTCATCAGTGTAAACTCCTAAAATTACGTAATAATATCAAAATATCTGAGGCCTGTTACTTAACACCTAAGATTCTACTGCAGATATTGAGAACAGTCTTGCTCTCAAAGCATTTTCATTACAGCTGCACCCAGACAGACTGGCTGAAGCAACCTCCTCAGGTAGCAGATGGTAAAGGGCAGTGATGGTCCATTCCTCCTGAAATCCCGAGTCCACCTACTCTTTGGGAGGGTGAAAATGTATGCTTCATGAGCCTGCCCAGCAACTAAACTAGCCTGCTGGTTGCAGAGCTGAAGCTGGCTTCCTTATGTCAAGTGGGGTGCCATCTTGTCCTTAGGCAACAAAATTTAGAGGGCCAGCCTTCCACCCAGAAATGCACAAGTAAATATTATCTTGCCCAGACTCTGCAGGATATCCTTTCTAGTGGAAAACCTTGGTTGTTTTGTGCTTTGAAGTCATTTCCAACTTATGGTGATGCTAAAGTGAACCTATCACGGGTTTTTCTTGGCTAGTTTCTTCAGAGGCGGCTTGCCATTGCCATCCTCTGAGGTTGAGAGAGTGTAATGTGCCCAAAATCACCCAGTGAGTTTCATGCTGAGGAAGATCCCCCCCCCTACTTGCAATGACAGGGCAATCTGAGCAAAGGATGTCACAGTAGTTCCACTGGAAATGTTAAGCCCAGTAACCCAAGGAGAGGGGAACATGTAGATTTGATACTCATTTGCATTCACCATTCACGCTGCAGCTCAACTAAGTTTTCTACACTTTAATTTTGCAGATAATAAGAACTGTTTTTACAGTTCTTACTGGGAAGAGTTAAGAAGTAGTCCCCAATTCCAGAATGCAAACTGCCAGGAATTCCTGTTACTATAACTACTAGTCATACTATGTATCTCTCTTGCCTCAAACATTGGCAGTCAAAAGACCAACTACAGTACTGTACTGTAGTATTAACCAAGGTAGTTAGTCTGTGGACTATACTCAGAATATAATAAAACTTAAACGTCTTCACAGTTGTTTGTCAATGGCCACTGCACTCCCCAGTGAGATGCACAAGCATTATAGAGAAAGGCTGGTCTTTGATTTTTATCATTTAGGAAGCATAATGAACCTAAGATATTTGCAAGAGCCTTAGTTAATACATTGACAGGATATAATGATTACAATCCAAAGAACAGCACTTGACTAACATCACATACTCAGTATAGATTTTGGTCCCATCTTCCTGCACACAACCACTAATACCACACAAAAAGTGGTTTGCACTATTTGAAAGGTTAATGTAGCATGGCAAGCCTAAAATACCCCAAAGGCAGCAAACTGTCTGATCTTGAAAGCTTAGCAGGATCAGCCCTTGTTAGTACTTGGATGGTTGACCGCCAATGAACATCAGGTTCTATAGGCTGTATTTCAGAAGAAGGAACTGGCAAACTACCTCTGAGTATTCCCTATCTAAGAAATCCCTGTGAAATTCATGGGGTCACCATATGTCAATATGAGACTTGAAGGCACATACACACACAGTGTGGCATAGTGTAGAAAGACAGATATCCACAGGAAGTAAAATTAGGAGTAACTACCCAACTACCAATATTCAGCAAGCCTACAAAGACTGCTGGAATCTCCACAGACAGAGAACATGACAAGCACTACTGTTATGGCAGTGAACAAAAAGGAACCATGCCCTTTGTGTGCATGGCTGAAAAAGGACACTCTACTCAGTGCAGAAACTGTCACCGGCTGCCAACATGACTTCCTACAGTAATAAGGGTATTGCTTTGCTTTAGCTTTCATTCCGATTTGATCAGCAGTTAGGCTTCACTGTTGCTCTGAGTTTCCAAGTACTTTTGTTTTGTGAATCAACAACAACCTGACACCTTCATGGTCACTGTATTACCTTATGCTATGTAACTGATATGACTTTATTAGCCTGCAGAAGTGACTTTGATGCAAGTAATAATACTTCCAAGCTCTGAGCAAGTTACACCTGCCACACACCCTGTTATTACAATGGCTGGGAAAGAAATAAGGCAACTATATTTGCTCTGCAGTTTTCCCAGTTCAGCACTTCTTAAACAACAGTCACATGTCACATTTAGTGGGTTAGGCCACAATGGAGATAGCAATGTGGTATAAGTCAAAATATAAATTCCTGGCACACACAAATTTAAATCTCAATGAAGTCCACTATAATTATATAGTTCATGTCTGTTATTTTCCAACACACAACAACAGCTAGGAGGCATCCAGAACTAATATTCACTTATTATATTTTATCCCAACTTTCCTTCAGGAGGCTTGCATGGATTTGCATGGACCCATCCCACCATCATCACTTTATCTTCACAAGAAACTAGGGATCCTAAATTCTCACTATCTCTCATGCAGTGTTCCTCAAATCTAAGTGGGATGGATACACACACGTGCACGCTTGTATGTCATAGTACAACAGTCCAGCTACTGTTGCCATCTCTTATTTGACAGAAGACAGAAAGATACAGTGGTACCTCGGGATACGAAATACCCAGGTTACGAAATTTTCGGGATACGAAAAAATCCCATTGGAAATCATTGTTCCGGGTTACGAATGTATTTTCGGGTTACGAAGAAAATTTTTGGTGCTTTTCGGCGCTTTTTCGCACGAAACGCGGCTTTTCCCCATTAGCGCCTATGGCAATTCGGCTTACGAAGGCTTTTCGGGTTACGAAAGCGGCCGCGGAACGAATTACTTTCGTAACCCGAGGGAGCACTGTAGAGGCATGTGGACAAGTGTGTAATAAAGGCATAATACAGATTTTATATACATACATATACACAGCAACATCAACATTAATGAAAGACAATCAGGAAATGTGAAAGACAAACAAGGGCTAGCATTCTGTACTGCAGCTATGGATTAGTAACCTAGAGCTATAGAAATATACTTGTCTCTCCACATTCGCTGGGGTTAGGGGCACATGTGGAATGTGGAAAACCCACAAATAACAAAAATACTATGTTTTTACCTGAGAAAACACCTCTCTAGGAATCTCTAGCTCCTCCAGTGCAACTGTGTGGTCAACATATGCCAGACAGCGACCACAGAACTGCACTGGAGAAGCTACAAATGCCTAGTTAAATGTTCTCTCTAGGTTCTTCAGTGTGATTTTTGGTTAAAGTTGACCATAGAGTTATGCCGGAGGACCTGGATATTCCTAGAGATAAAATATTAATAAAAATTGGTGAATAATCAAATTCACAAAAGTCAAAGTCGCAAAAGTGGAGGGATGAGTGTATATCTGTTTTATATTCATGAAGATTACACATTCTTACTGTAAGTCTACATACATGCCCCTCCAGCCTACCTTAACAGCCCGCAGCTGCAACAGACAAATGAGGCCTATTCAACAGCCAATTGGGATGCAAAGAGGAAGACATTTCCAGCTCCCTCCCACCAATGAGTGAGGCTATGACAAAGAATTGTGACTGCTTCTGATTGTCACAGCCTCACTCACTAGTGAGAGGGCACCAGAAATGTCATCTTCCTTGTGACCTGATTAGAAGCTGAATAGATCTCCTTTAACAGATGCAGTTGCTGGCTGTTAAGATGAGGGAGGCCTTATTTAACCAGGACACATTATTGTCAGCCCTCCACATTTGCAGCTTTGATTTTGCAGATTTGATTATTCACAGATATGATTAACATGTTATCTCTACAGATCTCTAGATCCTTTTAGTCACTGCCGGAAGTTAACCATAAAGTCACACGGGAGGAACAAAAGATTCCTAGAGGAAACACCTCTACAGGCATTTGTAGGTCCTCCAGCACTATTCTGTGGTCAACATCTGACACATGGTGACCACAGAGTTGCATTGGAGGACCTAAAGAAGTGTTATCTCAGGTTTAAAAAAGTGCAGTGGGTCCTTGGCTTATGTGGGGGAACTGTTCCGGACCCCCCCCCCACGTAAGCCGAAAAACGTGTATGCTCGAGCCCCATTCACTTGAATGGGGCTCGTGCATGTGGCGTCGGTGCAGCAGCGCAGCGGCGTGCGCACACCACAGGCATGCGCTCCATTCAAGTGAATGGGACACACCACCCCATGCGCTCCCACGCAGCTCTCCACAGGTTTGAGAGTATGCTCAAGCCCGCATATGACACGGGCGCACTGTGTTTAGTTTATTTGCGTTTTTCCCACTTTCACGGTGGTCCTGAACCCTTAACCCCAGCAAAAGTGTAAGGCCCACTGTACTTATTGCACATACTTAGCTAGGTAGCTGGTGTAAAATATCAGCCAAGATGTGTAACCTTACCACAGACACAATGGAAACAAAAGCAAGAAAGACCTGAGTACTGGAAGAAAGATGATCTACACACATAAAAATAAGATCCAGTACTGTTGTTTTAGATGCTGTGGTGAATTTTTTCTCTTTCCCCTTTTTTTTTTCCTAAAGAGAAAGTATCCATATACATCTTTACAATTATCACAGCAATGATACAATTCCACTAATAGAGGAAAATTATATTTTATTTTCCTTCACTCTTCTTACAGTCACAGGCAGATTCTTTCTTGGTGATCATCCCTGAAGGAAGGATAAACAAAAGTCTTTGACAGCAAACTGACTCAATAACAAAGTTTAGAAGAGAACATTCCTTATGATTTTCTCCTCTGATAGTGGCTCCAGTCTCTCACAAACTCTTGGGATGGAAAATATCCTTTCATAGCTCTCCTTAAACAAAGGATCCTTGCCACTTCCCAGCAGCCATGAATGTTGCTTGGATGATCTCCAGCAATAATGAATGCAGTCTAATTGATATGCACATAAAGAAGTGGAAAGAAAAGATGAGAGCTCTCACAACAATCTGGCTCATCACTCACTTCTACTAAAGAAAACCCAACATTCACACACTGTAACTGTCCAGATATTTTGGACATGAACGTCAGCAAACATGGCCAATAATGAAGGATGAAGGGAACCCAAAAGTAACTTTTCCAAGGACAAGGAGACACCCAGTTGGGTGAAATGAAAAAAAATTGAAGTGAATAAACAAGTCAATTGAGACATATTGCATTTGTCTTGAAATAGACTGGGAAAGAAAGCTAAATGAGTTAAACCACAAAATCGATCATTTCTCAGAGTTGTCCAATGTGAAGTCGAAGGCTTTCATGGCCAGCATCCATAGTTTGAGGGTTTGGGTGGGGGAGGTTATGGGTTTTTCAGAATATGTGGCCATGTTTAGAAGAATTTATTCCTGATGTTTTGCCTGCATCTGAGGCTCACATCTTCAGAGAATGGTGGCATGGAGGCCACCATTCTGTGAAGATGCCAACCATAAATGCAGGCAAAACATCAGAAATAAATTCTTCTAGAACGTGGCACATAGCCTGAAAAAACCACGAAAAACCTATCTTTCTAAGGGCTTTGAGCAACCTCCTTGAATTAGTGCCCATCACACTAGGAATTTATGAACAATTCACACCAACACACCTAAAATGCAATACACTGCTCCCTCGGGTTACGAAATTAATTCGTTCCGCGGCCGCTTTCGTAACCTGAAAAGCCTTCGTAAGCCGAATTGCCATAGGTGCTAATGGGGAAAAGCCGCGTTTCGTGTGAAAAAGCGCCGAAAAGCACCAAAAATTTTCTTCGTAACCCGAAAAAACATTCGTAACCCGGAACAATTATTTCCAATGGGATTTTTTCGTATCCCGGAAATTTCGTAACCTGGGTATTTCGTATCCCGAGGTACCACTGTAGTTTGGGAAGAGCTACCTTAGGACTCCCTAACACATTAAGTTCAGTAGTTCCTGAAAAGTAGTGATTCCCAAAGTGGGTGGTACATCCCCTCTGAAAGATCCAGGGGGGCAGTGAGGAGGAAAGGGGATGGCAAGGGGGCCTTCAGTTAAAGTATTGGCATGCAAGAGGAATCAGCAACTTTTAGGGCCATGGTGGAGCTAAGGATTACATGAAACTTCTTTTCAGGGTCCCATAAAAGCACTGCAAAGACTTGCTGATCACTTCGTGTGATGGTGTCTCCTACTCTTCCCCTGCCCATGTGAGCTCACCCTCTTATCTGTATCTCTTGCTAGTAGTGGCGGTTGACAAGCTCTCATGAGGCTTGAATGCAGGGCATTGCTTCTGTGGCTTGAAGTGGTACCATTTTGGGACAGAATGACTGGACTAAGGAGTGAGAACATATCTGAGCAAGGGATAAATGGCAGCAAAAAGCAACTTTCAAAATCTGAGACTCTGCTTAAGCCTTGTGAGCTTTGTTGAAACCTGGCTGGCACATTGAAGCTGCACTGCAACTCTTGCTTTCTTTCATCAGACAGACTGAGAGAAGTCACCTTGGGAGCAGCAACCAAGCAGCTGGCTGAGCAACAACTGGGAGGCCTCCTGCCTACACTGCCCACACTGGTGACTGGGGGCACAGAGAGCAGTAACCAAGCAGCCAGTCGAACACTGACCAAGAATCCTCTCGCCTGTACTGGTCTTTACTGCAAGACTGGGACAAGTAAGAAGCTTCTTGGTCCCTGCTAAATCAGCTGCCCAGTTGCTGCTCCCAAGGTGACTGAGTGCAAAGCCAACAGCGACCAAGATTGGTTGTTTAGAATTTGCAGAATAGTAAATTTAATATCTATGTGTGTGTGGGGGGGGGGGGGCTAGTATTGTTGCCAAAGAGAAAAGGAGATGATAGGCCAAAGTGGTGTGAAGACCACTGCTGTAAAGGATGAAACAAAAGTCAGAGTGACAACCACAAAAAAATCTACACAAGAGCTATAACTATATGGAAAGCAAGTGTTCAGTAAGCTCTAGCCACTCAGTCAACAATTTCCATTCTATTCCTTTCTATCACCTCTCTATTTCAGGGATGAACAAAGTGTGACCCTTCAGATGTTTTTGGAATGCAATTCCTATTAATACATCTGGCATACCTAGGATAGCCAATGGAATGCTGCAACGTGTAGTACAACAACCTGTAGAAGGCTGAATGTTACCAATCCATGCTCAGAAATGTCATAGCGCTTAGACCAAATGAGCAAAATATAGATTTTTCCAGACAAGTACAGTTCTCATATACAATGTTTTTAAGAAGTAGTGACAATACTTGATCAGCTGTTTACATCAGTATGCTGACGATACCCAAGTATACTTCTCCATGCCTTCAGAAACAGCCTCAGTTGAGGATATTGTGTCTCTTCTGAATAAATGGTTGGAAAAGATAATGGGTAGGATGAAGGAAAACAAATTGAAAGTGAATCCAGACAAGACAGAGGTGCTCACTATCAAGACTCCTAATCTGGGGCTGGAGGTATGTCAACCAGTTACACTGGATGTGGTTACATTCCCACTGAAAGAGTGTATTCACAGTTTGAGAATGCTCCTGCATCCATCCCTCCAAATGTCAGCTCAGACAGATGAACGGTCAGGAGTGCCTGTTATCAGTTTTGGCTGATATGCAAACTGCGCCCCTTCCTAGAATCAGAAGACTTGCCATCCGTGGATTTGAGCAGCGGCAGAGGAGGAAGAGGAGGAAGAAGAAAGAAAAGCAGGATGAGTGGCAGCAACGGTGATAGAGGGATAAGAGGAGGAGGAGGTGGAGGAGGAGGAGGAAGAAAAAGGAAGAGTGGAGATGGAGACCAGGTGCAAAGGAGGAAGAGGTAGGAAAAGGAGGAGGAAGAGTGGTGGCAGCAATGATGGGAGGGGGTAAGAGAAGGAGGAGAATGGAGGAGGAGGAAGAGGAAGGAAAAGGAGGAGGAAAAGGAGGAAGAGCTGCGGCAGCGGCAATGGGAGGAGGAAGAGGAGAGGAGGAGGAGGAGGCAGGGAAGAGGAGGAAGGAAAGATAGCCCCCTACCACCTACCACGGTGAGAGCAGCAAGACTGGCTTCAGAGGGGCGGTACTATAGGACTTGAGCATCTGTGGATTTTGGTATCTGCCGAGGGCCCACTGTACTTTTCCTTCACAGAATCAACAACTGGAATCAATCAGAGAGTTATTCATCCCAGACTTTGTCTCAAAGCGGGATCTTCATAAATCAGTCCCTTAAAGATTATTTCTGCTCAGTCTCAAGAAGTTAGAAGAAAATGTTTTCACTCTTACAAGTGAGCCAAGCAATACACTACCCTTCCCATGATAAAATTAACAACAACAAAACAAACAAACAAACAAACAAAGACTCCATAACTTTTTAATAATAGTTTAAGGCTTTGGGGAAGGTGATGTATTAAAAGATCTTGCCTTTGTTTTAAAATAACTGGTTGAGATAACGAATTTTTTGGTTTTGTTTACAGAAAAAAACAGAGACACCATTTAAACATAAATTAGATCAACAGCAGTTTAGTCCAATGCTTGGTGGCTTAGAACTAAGTCTCTCTGTAATCAGTAGAGTTTTCTGTTAGATAAACATACATGAGATGCAGCCTGAACGTATCTTTTAAAAAGAATACATTCTGAGTTCCGGACTCAACTAATACATTCAAAAAGCTGGAAGTGTTAAGAAAGTTAATAGAAAAACACTTACCCCATGCCATATAGACTGCAGAAGGTAAGAACGTAATGCCTGGCTTCTTGAAATCTGAAATGTTATCAGCTGTTCTGATGTAAACCTGCAGTGCCTTAACTCATTGCGGGTTCTCCACCAATCAACAGAGTTCCAAGCAACAGTTCCTATATGACCCGATGGTAAAGTCCTGACAATTGCTCTTGTCCCAGCATAGACTGATTTCTTAACTTTCTTATCATTCTTGCAAAATCGTCTGATTAATAAGGTGGAGCGTTCCTTCTTACTTCGAGAAAAATCTTCCTCTGAGTCTTCTCCACAATTTTCACTGTAGTTTTCAAAATGGCTCAGAATAGGCTTTGAAGGCATTTTCCCGAGAAAATTAACATTTGAGAAACTGTGATCAGAACATGACACACTGAGTTTTTGGGTTGCTGTTTCTAAATGCAAACAGTTATCCACTGAAGTGTCATAGGCATCACATAACTGTTGTCCAGTTTTATCCCCACAGGAAACTGGTAGTTCCATTAAGTTACAAGTGCAGGCTGTGGAATCATCGGTGCAATTAATATAAGTCTTTTCTGGCTGGAGGCAATCATTCCAAACAAATCTGTTGTGCAAAGTACACAGACTTTTTGAGATATTGTTTCTTTCTGTAACATAATTTAAATCAGCACTGTCAGGTTCATTTTTATTTACTGAGGACTGGCTTCCCAATGGCTTCAATTCAACTTGAGATCCATCCATTTTTAATTTAATTTCAGCATACATGGCTCTTTCTAGTGAAGGAATTCCAGTTTCTAAACATTTGTCTTTCTTTGAAAAAGTATCACATGATTTATATAAGTGGTTATGTATAGTGTTGGTCTTGTAACTCTTCTGCAAAATATCATAATTTATGTTAAGAAATTCCAAAGAAGCAGGGATACATGTGCCTCTATTCCAGGGCTTTTTACGATCAGTCATTTCTTTCTCATATGTTACAGTAAAAATAATGAACAGTGCTCTCTAGAGGTGCTTTTCTTCATTTTTGTAATCAAGAGCTGTGTGCATCTAATTTCTTCATGATTTCATAACTGACATCTATTGTGCTTTATCTCAATTTCCCTTCTGGTGGACAAGCAGGACCAAGAAAGGCTCAGTGCAGATAATGCTATTTTTTTCCAGAGATCATTCTGACACACAAATGTCTGATATTTCTGTGTTTTTGTCAAAAACACTAGAAAAACAACTCTATACACAGCATATAACACAGCTGTATTATTGACAATCTCAAAAACTGACTCAGGAGTACGCTGTCACAAAATATTAACCCTTATAGAATATTTGTTTGAAATAACAACATTCAGGTATATTTTTTCCTACAGGGAATCGTTTCCTTCATAGTACTTTGCCTTGTCTCTTGTTAAAGTGTGTAGAAAACGTACTGTAAAAGGCAATTGCTCCTGAAGTCATCCCACTTCCAGTTAGTTAGTTACCTGCAAGACAAAAGACAAACCATATTTAACACAATGGCACATATATCATATTCATTAAAAAAAAAACAGTAAGAAATATCTTAACCAACAGTTAATAACATGCAGCACAGTTTAAAAGGTATTCTTGTATGCTTAGTAAACTTCATAAATTTATAACTGCATGTGATTTTATTGCATTTTGTAGCTACTATTTTGTAGCTATTGTGTTTGGATTTTTTAAAAATATATATCTTGTACAATGTCTGAAAAAGTTCTGGTCTTCAAGGTGGGTGTGGAGAAACACAAGCAGGACAGGACGTTCTGGGTAATCAATGGGAGTAAGGCTAGAAAAGGAGGTGTAGCCAGCAGTGAGAATGTCAGTACCTGTTGAGGCAAGAGGTTGTTTTAAAACTGCCAGAAGGAGCAGTTAGGTTTTAAGCGTTCAATCTGACTGGAATTTAGGGTCCAAACAGACAGGCCAAAATAAAACTGCTTTGGGTCACTTTGAAGGTATGCTGTTTAAATGATGCATGTGTCCTAAGAGTCCCAAAGCCGCACCAAAGCCACGTTCCAGTCCTAAGGATTGGAACACTCCTCCCTCCATAACTGTCATCTTCTGGCCTACAAG
Source organism: Sceloporus undulatus (assembly GCF_019175285.1). NCBI lineage: Eukaryota > Metazoa > Chordata > Lepidosauria > Squamata > Phrynosomatidae > Sceloporus > Sceloporus undulatus. The sequence continues at coordinate 180,596,611 of NC_056524.1, forward strand.
GGAGTGAACAGGCAGGTCCAGCTCCACCAGGGCTAGCCTGAAGAAGGAGAGCCCTCCCCCCAGTTCATCTGCCTTGGTCCAGGCCTCTGAGGGAGAGAGGAACCACTGGACCTCATCCCCTTTCCCAACATCATTCCCTTCTCCTTTTGTGTCGTGTCTTTTAGATTGTAAGCCTGAGGGCAGGGAACCGTCTAAGTAAATAATAATAATTGTAAGATGCTCTGATAGTCATTAGGGCTGAAGGGCGGGGTATAAATACCATAAATAAATACCATAAATAAAATAGAATAAAAGAAAGAAAGAAACATACATAGAGTAAAGTGATATAAAGTAATAAAATTTCTAACTACTGTACTGAAGTAATTCATTTACTGTAACACAAGCTTTAGTAATATCCTCTAAGAAAGATACAGTAATGAGCTTTGAATGTACTGTATATATTCATGTATACTGTACGTCTAGAAATTTTAGTCAAAAAACTGACCCCAAAAACTTGAGTCGACTTATCCATGGGTCAATGTAAGTACTGTAGTTTAACTCTTATTTAAAAAGGAAAAACATAATCTGCCCTGGAAGCATTGATCCCCCTCTATTCTCTCATCCATCCAGCCTTTCGGATGAGCACAAGCAGTTGTGCCTGGTGAAATTTTAAGTTGTTTGGCATTGTTTTCTTCACTTCATCCTTTAGATCCTTTGTCACATGCCCCTAGGTTTTACCCTGGAGTTATCCACTGGTCTTATCAAAATCCATAATTTTGGCCCCAAAACCTACCCTCAAATTATACACGAGGCCGAGTTATAGTCAAGTATATGTGGTAAATAAAAATATTTTCTTTATATTCAGCAAAAAGTGTCCTGAAGTATTTTTATTGATAACATCACACACGTTACCAAGAATATTAAAGACCAATTGATAGTAAAAATATCTAATAGCAGAATCACTTAGGTTAGTGGAGAGACTCAGAGTGAGTCTGAGAGAGGTCCAAGTTCAGGTTTCCTCGTAACAGTGAGCTAAAATATTTTTTAGATAAAGAAGAAGAAAAAATCTGTTCCTATTAGGAGAATTTTTGACTTCTGGCAGCCTTTCAGATGTTGTTGCATTGCAACTCCCAGCATTCTTCACCATGCTAAGTAGGACTGTTGGAAACTGCAGTCCAACAGTATCTAGAGGACTGCTTGATTGCCATCCATGCCTTAGAACAATGGTTCCCAAACCTGGGTCCCAGATAGTGCTGGTTTACCCCTCTTAGAATCCCTTATTCACTAGGGTTTCTGGGAATTGAGATCCAGGATATATAATTAAATAGACACTGTCTATCCCAAACAGCAATTCTATTGATTTTAACTCCCATCCCATTCATACATTCATGGCTAAATCTGATTATAGTAATCAAATTAGCTTTCTATGTGGAAGATAACACTGGGGCTTTTGAAAATTAATCCATTTGCTGGCAGTGATGGGATGATGATGATGATGATGATGATGATGATGATGATGATGATGATGATGATTTTATTAGAGGTAAAACAATGACCCAAGCAAAATCAAAATTAGTTTTACTCAGAACAGAGGTAAGCAGTTAGAGGAATTGGTATGATTTTCTGTAGACTTCACACATAATCTTAGCCACTATGAGCAGAAGAACCCTAATGGCATGCAAAAATATTATGGCTCTAATTCAAAGACATAGCTGTGTTAGTCTATAAAATCAAAATGCCAAGGGATCTTGTAGCACCTTTAGCTACTTTCGAGTTAGTGCCAAAACCCACTGCAGAAATAATCCATCTCGACACCATTTTAGATGCCCTGATGCAATGCTAGGGAATTCTGGGGTTTGTAGTTTTGTGAGCTATTTAGCCATCTCTGTCAGAAAGCTCTGGTGCCACAACAAACTACAATTTCCAGGACTGAGTCAGGGAAGTTAAAGCAATGTCAAACTGAATTATTTCTGCAGTGTGTGTTTTAGATCTTAGTCTCAAAGGTGCTACAGGTTGCCTTTGCATACTGATTATAGTTCTCAGGACACAAAGACTGAAGGGCTGTACAGACTGAGAGAAAGGGGGGCCAGAGGCCAGCCCTTTCTCCCCCAGCTGGAAGCCACAGCAGACAAATGCTGTGGCCTCTGCAAGGCCTAAAAAGAACCCACTCCTATGAATCCCTGATATGTCCCATTGAACTCAAAGGGAATTACTTAAAAGATATATGACTGCACTATCAGAAGCAAATACATTTTATAATCTTAAAATGCTGGAGAATTATTTGAAAGACTTCTATAAACAGTTTAACTATTGCAATTATAGCTAACACCAAAAAGGCATATAGTAATGGAAAAGCCAATGCATATCATAATTTCTAACAATTATTTCTGTATGGGTGTGGATGTGCAAAAATGAAATTTACTTTCACTATGTACTTGCCGCAGGAATATCCACATTCTGTTTTTGCATTATATCTGACAGTCAGTCATTATCATGGCAAAAGAAGCTACTGGATTTGCCATTGTGGGGCAGCATGGTTATTATTTATCTTACTATACCTGCTACTACACCTGTTCTAAGTTAAGTAAGAGCTCTGCAGTGCCCAACTTCTGGATCCAGTACTAATTCAGATTAGCTGTTGGAGTGATAAAAGCAAGAGTAAATTTGCTGCCCCCCCCCAAATGGATCCACTGGGCTCAATCTACTCCAAAAATAAAGAATTCTGGCAATTGCAAGTATTTATAGTAAAAAAATGTTACTATTTACAATGCAAGTATTTTCATTACAATATCCAAATACAAACGAGTCTTTACAGGGCACAATAAAGTCCACTTCCTCTCTTCTCCTACAGTGTATTCACACCAAGACATTGTGAAGAATTCAGCCTACATTCTCCTCAGCTGGAGGAGAAATGCAAACTGCAAGACTGCCCATTCCCCAAGTCTCATTCTGCTATATCAGAAATGAGTAAGCATGCTACCTACTTCACAACTGCAGAGTAAAATGAAGAGGAAACAAATTCATGGGAAACAAACAAGATGCAATCTATAAGCCAAAGGTTGCTTTCATAACACTACCGCTATTTTAGTAGAAAATAATACAAAAGCCTCATGTTAATATATGTACTGAACAACCAGGTTATGTGTATGTGTAATGGACCAGCACCTTATATCCTATTCAGAATTCTTCACATGTGATCACTGCCCCTACTTTAGAATGGATCAAACCCCATGATTTTATAATGATACATTCAGATGATATAATTTGGATATGCCTAGATTTAATAACACAATAGCTAGCTATTCATGGGAAACAAATGAGATACAATCTATAAGGCATGGGGTGTTTTTTAACCTACCCTTAATTTAGTAGAAAGTAACACAAGGCTTCATTTTAATGTATCAGAAATGAGTAAATATCTTTCCTACTTCAGAACTGTAGGTTAAAATGAAGAGGAAACAGATTCTGCACAAATCACATTAGTTCAGAGGTGAAACGACAGAAACAATTGGAAAATGAAGCATCCTGGGAATTGTCAGTATTTACATTCACAAAATGTTATCATTTACAATGGAAGTATTTTCAAAAATATTTCCTGGAGCATTACTGAACTTAAAAAAATACAAATATAACTTATTTTTAAAAATCCTTGGCCTGTTACAGACTGCCAAAATAAAGCTGCTTCAGGTCTCTTTGGAGGTATGCTCTTTAAATGATGCATGGGTCCTAAGAGTCCAGAGGTTGCGCCAAAGCCACACTCCATTCCTGAGCACTGGAGTGCAGCTTTGGTGCAGCTTCTGGATTCTTAGGATGCATGCATCATTTAAACAGCATACCTCCAAAGAGACGCGAAGCAGTTTTATTTTGGCAGTCTGTAACAGGCCCTTATGTGGGTGTGAACTTCATGAACCAAGTAAACATGAATCAATAGGATAAATCCAAGTATACATGCACAAATAGGGTTGCTTCTAAATGCTATACTCCATGGATCCTTTCTGTAAGGTGTTAATATCCTCGACATTTATCAGAGATATAAAGAGCTGGAGCAGGAAGAAACTCTAGTCCCTAAAATAGAATTGGAGTGGGGAGAAAGCTTGCAGCTGGCGCATGTTGTAGTGGAATAGTAGACCATAAACTCTAGACTAAAATTTTTGAAGAGAGAATCTAAAGGATTAAATATCAGAAGTCTATTGATAGAGCAGAAGCATCATTTGTATGGGTACATACTGAAAAGTGACATACTAAAAGGAGAACAGTGCATAAGCATCTGAGCGCACTGGATTGAATGTGCATAATTTAAATTTAGATCCCACTGATTTCAGTAGATCCCAAGTTCAACTAACCTTTTGTGGAGCCAACCCATGAAGTATAATGAATCTAAGTATCGTACAGATCATGCTATCTAGTTACCAAAAACATCCCTTTAGTTTTTGCATACTTTGACTATGACCATGTACATGGGTTAGTGGTCAATCACAGCCACTTAACCACTTTTTAACTAATTAGTTTATGCTTACCTGCAAAAGGGAAGGCATTTGTGAAACCACTTTGCCTGAAATCTAGAATTGGTTTGATGGATCAAAGCTCACTTCATCAGGTGCATGGAATGTGAGTAGGCAGTGGATATTTATATATGCACTTAGGTGGGAGCAGAATGAGGGAACAGAAATGAAACAAGTACAAAGTTGATTATTATCTCAACAGTAGTCATTTAATAAAAAAAAGAATTGGGAGGTGACAAAGACATCCTAACATAGATAAAAAGATTCACACACACTCAGTGACTCTTTGTCAATCCAAGTATAAGAGACAGAGGTTGGCATTCTGTCAGGTATTTATGTCATCACAAGCTGACTTATGATCATGTAAAGGAGAATTGCAACACTGTACAACACTTGTATTAGGAGGGGAATGTAGGCTGCATCCACACTGCAGAAATAATCTAGTTTGACACCACTTTAATTGCCATGGCTCAATGCTATGGAATTGTGGGAATTGTAGTTTTGTGAGACATTTAACCTTCTCTGTCAGAGCTCTGGTGTCGCAACAAACTACAGTTCCCAGAATTCCTTAACACTGAATCATGGCAGTTAAAGTGGTGTCAAACCAGATTATTTTTGCAATGCGGATGCAACCAGACATAGCTACATCTCTGCAACCACCAACAGTGTGGGTCACTGCACCATAGGACCCAATGAGCAACAGAACAGTGTGTATGAAGACCTTGATATTTGTTACCATTGTTGTGTGCGTTCCATTTGTCCCCAACTTATGGCTACCCTAAGGTGAACTTATCATGGGGCTTGTAGTTTTTTGTGGGTTTTTCAGACTATGTGGCCATATTCTAGAATTAATTCCTGACATTTTGCTTGCATCTGTGGCTGGCATCTTCAGAGAATGGTGACATGGAGGAGTGTAGGGAATATATACTGTGTGACCCTTGGTTGAGAGGAAGTGATTTACATGTTAATCTCTATATGGTCTGTTGGTGAATGGCAAGGCCTCAGGGTGCTTAGCCAGCTCTAAGGAAAGCCAAGCTGCAGGGAAGGGGATCAGAGTGCATGCATGCTCTAGCCAGCTCCTTCAGAAAGCCAAGCTGTGGGAAGGAGCCGGCCAGAGCGCACATGTGCACTTCGATCCTGATCCCTGTGGCTTGGCTTCTGAGGAAAGCCAGGCAGCAATGAGGAGGGTCAGAGAAGCCATCTGTCACCCACTGGGCCCCGAGGCCCAAAGACCTACCCAAAGTTTGCAGAAATGGTGGCGCAGCTGGGAAAAGAGCTGCCTGCTTCCTGCCCAGGCCAGAGACTCCTTCACCGAGGCCCAGAGAGCCCCAAAGGCTCACAGAAGTGGCCGCATGGGCTGTGAAGTGGCCACAGAAGCCAGGAAAAATGTCCGCATGGTCAAGGAAACAGCTGCCCACACGGGGTGGAGAGCCCCCCCCCCCCCCCACCCGCTGAGGCCCAGAGTGGTACCCGCATGGGCCCAAGGAGCTACCCCCATCTTATGGTGTATCACCCCCCTTCTGATGTGTCACCCAGTGCGGTCCGCACCCCGTCAGTGACGCTACTGCTGAATCTTGTTTTTGGTGTTTTTCAGAACTGGTACCCAAACTCTGTTTATTTTCAAGGTTTCTTGTTTCCTGTTGAAATTAAAACTTCTCGTATAAGCGAAGGTCTGAACGCCAACATTATGGCAGAGCCTAAGGTAGAAGTGTCCAGAGCCTCCGTGGACTATGTTACACTGGATCAGTTTGAGTTGGTGAGTACCGAGGATGTGGACAAGATCCTCGGAAGTGTTCGGAAAACAACCTGCTCTCTTGATCCCTGCCCCTCATGGTTAGCGGCCCAGGGGGGACCGGTGGTAACCACATTGTTACGCCGGATTATCAACACCTCACTCAGGGATGGGCGATTTCCATCGGATCTTAAATTGGCCATCGTAAGACCGATCCTAAAAAAGCCCTCCCTTGACCCCCTGGTACATAATAATTATCGGCCTGTTTCGCTGCTACCATTTTTGGGGAAGGTGATCGAGAGGGCGGTTGCGCTCCAGCTTCAGACGGTCTTGGATGAAACGGATTATCTGGACCCATTTCAAACTGGCTTCCGGGCGGGTCACGGGGTTGAGACGGCCATGGTCGCCTTGGTCGATGATCTCCGTCTGAGCGCTGACCGGGGAAGCGTGTCCCTGTTGGTGCTCTTGGACATCTCAGCGGCTTTCGATACCATAGACCATGGTATCCTTCTGGGACGCCTGGCTGAGGTGGGAATCGGGGGCACTGCGCTCCAGTGGTTACGGTCCTACCTCTCTGGGAGGTCCCAGATGGTGCAGCTGGGAGACGTGTGCTCCAGCGAGCGGGCCCTTAAAACTGGGGTCCCTCAAGGAGCCATTCTGTCTCCCATGCTATTTAACATTTACATGAAACCGCTGGGAGAGATCATCCGGAGACATGGGGCGCGGGGTTATCAGTACGCTGATGACACCCAGATTATTTTCTCTATGTCTCCGACTGATGCAGTGACCGGGGATGGCGTCTCTCCTCTCGTGGCCTGTCTGGAGTCAGTAATGGGCTGGATGAGGAAAAACCGACTCAAACTGAATCCAGAGAAAACGGAGATACTAGTGATAGGTTCCCCCGGTCCGGGAATGGCGGTGGTTCCACCTGTCCTGAACGGGGTCACGCTCCCTGTGAAGGACTCCGTGCGCAGTTTGGGGGTGCTTCTTGATTCGTCGCTTCATCTGACTGCTCAGGTGAATGCGACGGTCAAGAGCACTTGTTATCAGCTCCGGCTGATTCGCCAGCTGCGCCCATACCTGGACCGGAGGGACCTAGAAACTGTGGTACACGCTCTGGTAACTTCGAGATTGGACTTCTGCAATGTACTCTACATGGGGCAACCCTTATATTGAGCTCGGAAGCGGATGGGCAGCCAGTGAAGGTCTTTAAGTACAGGTGTTATGTGGCTGGTCCTGGATACGCCAGTAACCAGCCGGGCTGCCATATTCTGTACCATTTGGAGCTTCCGAGTTCAATATAAGGAGTGGGTTATTACCTACAAAGCCCTAAATGGCTTGGGCCCAGGATACCTAAAGGACCGCCTCTCCCCATACAATCCGCCTCGCACCCTCAGAACATCTGGGCAGCAATTGCTGAAGGTGCCTGGGGCTAGGTTAGCTTCTACTTCTAGAAGAGCCTTTTCTACAGCTGCCCCAGTCCTTTGGAACACGCTGCCCATCGAGCTCCGCTCATCTACTACCCTGGCCCAATTTAGGAAGGATCTCAAGACCTTCCTATTTAAGCAGGCATTCCCCGATTAAGATCCTGTGGGCCTCCCCTCCTCTTCCGTGGCCATGAGGACGGGCTATGGGGCTTTTATTGTTGTTTTTACTTTGTATTTGATGTTTATGTGCTTTTAACTTTGTATGTGTGTGCACTTGTTGCACTGCTGTAAGCCGCCCTGATCTTCTTGGAAGGGCGGGATAGAAATAAAGATTTTATTATTTTTATTATAAATTGTCCAGGTGTTTGTGGATTTCAATGTTCTCCTTGTACACAACACTCTTTCTCCTTCTCCTTCATGAATATCTGTTTTTTTATTCATTAAGTAAGCATAAACTTTTGCTGTGCCTCACTGATGGAAGAATGTCAAATAACTTCATAACTTCCTGCAGGATTAAGTTTAGAAGATCACCCTAAAATAAAGATTTTTAAAGAAAAAAAAAACCCTGTTCTTGAGCAAACAATGAAGTACTGCAGCAAAAGTGATTAGTCAACTAGTACTTTAGTTATGCAGTAAAAGGATAGTGAATATTTGAGTTTTACATGCAAAGTAGCATTAATGACCACCTTGTTTAGAATTCCACAAATAATATTTTGTCAGCAAACAAGAACTGGGCTTACTTTGGCTTTGCCAGTTACATTAGTGTCTGGGAAGAAGCCCACTCCAATATCTGACTCATTCAGACTGTGAAATCATTTGAAAGATCCATTACATTAAACCATGAAACCACTTGGGTAAAACTGAAAATGAAGCATTTAAACCTTATGGCTTGGTGTTCATAAAAGGTTTACTGAAATAAGTACTGCCAATAGAAAATGTGTTTCTCTTCAGAGAATCAGTCCCCCACCATGAAGTAAAAAATAATAATAATAACTTGGATCCAACCTAATTTTGTTTCTTTTCAAAGTGTGCCACATATGACTACCCTAGATATTTGAGGCCTGTTAATTTTGTGGATTTGTTTGCACGACTGCTTTAATGGGACTAAAAATGTTTTATTTAGCTTTTTTATTGACATTTCATAATGGTGCGATTTTTCTCCCTAGGGTGCATTTCTACACTGTAGAAATAATACAGTTTGGCACCACTTTAAGTGACGTACATCCTATGGAATCCTGGGTTTGTAGTTTAGTCTTCTCTACCAAATGGTGCTGGTGCCTCAGAAAACTACAAATCTCAGGATCCTGTAGGATGGAGTCATCTCAGTTAAAAGGGGGGTTAAATTGCATTGTATCTACAGTGTAGATGTACAGCAAGATTCTGCATATAATCCACTTCTGAATTCTGTCCTGAAAATTTTGTTTTCCCAGGCATGAATTCCCATGGGACTTCTGCTTCATTCACTGAGAAAGAATTGTAATGATAATGTATTGATCACTAGCAATCTGCATCATATCTATTTGATGTTTTCTAAAAGGGTGCTAAAGTGAGATTCTCATGGAGAATACCAATTGTTGTGTGCTGCAAAACATTAATCATCCTAGCATTTCTTTCTACAGATTTTCAGGGGTATCCCACACATTTTCATCAACACATCTATCCTCAACAAATTTATAACCCCTTTAATATCAACTGAACATGATTTACAACAGAGAACTAGTTGTTGTTATGCCCCATTTTAATCTGGACACACTCCAGGTACAGCAAAATGCTAAGACTTCCTAACATTCAGACAATTATGTGTGAGAGTGTGTAAGCCTCTGAGTCTCCTGTCTTTAAATATAATTAAATATCATTAATTGATTTTCTTAAAATCATTTAGCTCAGGGCTGACCCCCACCATCAGACAAAGTAAGATAATTCTCTCATACAGCTCATGCTAAATCCTCCAGGAAAAGCTTTCTGGTTGTTCCTCCTAAACTCCCTGGCTGTTTTTCTCGAGAAATTTTAATTTAAGTGTTAATTTTATGTTTTTATGTTAGTTTTATGTTTCTATCTTAATTTTATATTTTTATCTTAATTTTATACTCTTCAAACTAGATGATTTTAATTGTTTTTACAAGTGGCAGGTCCCAGAGCCAGTTTTCAGCCAGTAGCAACTATATGGACTGCCAATAAAGCAACAACAACAAAATGGAAATGGCCAGAATTCTTCTTTTGGTTTTGAAAAATGTGTTGTTGTTTTTAATAATGAATACTTCAAGGAGCCTCTGCAATACATTTTACCTTTCTTGGATGCTTCCAGAAAAAGCAATCCACCCCCTGTTTATGGCTAGATAGTCTGGAAGTCTGAAGGAACTGAGGACCGCAAAAACAATCTTGAGGTTACCCAACCCTGCTCTAGAATATCTATCCCTCACTTCATTTCTAAATATTCTAGTTTTGCTATTTCCACTTTTCTTTTATACAAAAGTTATTATAGGTTGAACATATTGAAAAATATTTCAATACTTTTTTAAAAAGAAAATGATTTAGATCTCTCATGAAGACAGGATTAATACATTGAATGAAAAAAGTCCCTGGGCCTATTGGATTTTAGACCCAACCCCTCATATTTTATGTAATTTTCTGCAATCTCAGCATTCCATAAGTAGGACAGACCAATTTGCCAAAGGAAAAATAGGTGATTACTCATCTTTGATGGAATGTTTTTCTCCAGATACTAGGAAATAACCTAGGCAGAAGTGAATGTGACAAGCAGGAACATCAGAAGTCAGACACTCCTGGTAATGAAGATTTTAAAAAGTCTACAACAGGAATGTATTTTATGAATTGACAGCACTTTAAAGAGACTTTGGATTTGCAAACAAAAATTTTACTCCATTAAACTGCATGTACGTTATTGTCAAGTCTAAATGTTTAACCCTATAATTTGTGTTTTACTGTTCCTTCTTCTTTTAATCTTAACTGTAGCAACGAAAATGAAGTTATTGTGCTAAAGGTCACGCCTTAGTAAGAGAGCACATGTTTTACATCCAAGAAGTTTCAGGCTTTCTTAGTATCTCCAGGTACTGCTGGGAAAGATTGTGAAACCCTAGAGAACCACTACTAGACAGCAATGCTAGGTAATGTCTCACATTCCTAATATACTACACTTTGGAGAAAACTAAAACTTCATCGTTATATAATTTAAACATTGCACTGATATTACATACATGGTGTCATTCCTTTCAGCAGAGATCTGTAACAAATACCTTCTGCAGATTGTAATCTTATACACACTTTCCTGGCATTACGGCCCACTGGCTCTTACATCTGAGTAGACAGTCATGCAGTCTAATGTTATTTACTTCTATAAAATAAGAATCCCATTCAAGGTGTATATTCACTTAAAAGTGTTATTTAAAATGTGCTTCATTACTTTTATCACAAGGGAGGCAGCATGACATAGTAGCTTGACTGTTGAACTATGACTCTGAACACTAAGGTTTGAATCCCTGCTCAGCCATGAAAACCCACTAGGTGACCTTTGGCAAGTCACACACTCTCAGCCTCAGAAAAATCCCATGATAGGTTCACGCTAGGGTCACCATAAGTTGGAAATGATTTGAAGACACACAACAACAACAAGGTCACATGGGTCAGTAGAAGTCTCCTGATTCAGACAAAGCTTATTAAGCTGAGTCACAATCATTTATGTAATGCTATTAATCAACTATTTTGAACACAATAAGCATGTCTTGTTTCTCAGAACTGTCCAAAGTACAGTTCAACTCTGACTGCAAGAATGTTGCATACACTGAAAATTTAATCACACACAGAGTATGCTATTAATGCTTCAGCAAGAACTATCTAGACAAGCACTCCAGCCCTTCACATATTATGTCGGTAGCAAGTAAATGGCTGTGAGAACCAAATATAGGCCAGATGAATGCCAGCTGGTGAATCTCTAATCTCAAGTCAGACAATGGAAAGAAGCTATATTTTTAGAAGTAAGGTATAACCAAGTGTGATAGTGCTCTGAAGTGATGGAAGTGAAACAAGCAAGTATAGTTGGCCCTCCTTATCCACAGATTCAACTATCGTGGTTTAAAAATATTCCCCCCCAAAAAATGCCAAAAAGCAAACCTTAATTTTGGTATTCTATATAAGTGACACCACTTTGCCAAGCCATTGTATTTAATGGGACTTGAGCATCCACAGATTTTGGACCAAACCACAGAGGATACCAAGAGTCCACCGTAAACATAAATCCCCCATGAAAACGGGTTTTAGGGAATCTTTGAAGGAAAAAAAGATCTAAATTTGCAGTCCTACGATAACTACTAAAAGCTTACACTTGTGGTTTGAGAATACAATATCTTTCATTCCCTCGCCCCATTTTTTAAAAATTGGGTTTATGAAAAGAATTCTGTGGAACTTTAATGATCATGAACCCTCATGAAACAGTAGCTTTTTTTTCTTACGATGGCAAACAGAAGTATAGATTTTTTTTTCCAGTTTAGATAAGAGCAAAAAATTAGAATGAGAATATTCAAACTCAACTATTATATGATGGTCGCTATATTCACAAAAGTTTGATGCTGGACATACATAACTAGCATTCTGCTCTATAAAACACGATTCCCTGTGCTGTAAAATGATACTCCCAAGCAGCAAGTAAGTTAAATGCCATCTCTTGATGCCCTGTCCTGGCATGAAGTAGAAGTGAACTAAGCCACTAAAATGGTTGTTTTTTTGGGAGGGAAACCCTAAAGAGCACTGTAATTCACTTCGGTTATTTTTTCCTGTCCACACTGGCACAAATAAAGGCAAGCACAGAGGGAGGAAACATCTGACACCAGAGCAGAGAGCACTGCTACTGTTTGAAAAAACAGCAAACAGCAAAGTCCTACACAGCATTAAGGGAGGTCACATGCAACTGGAGGATCATCTGTTTAAAAAAAAGCACGCTATTATTAGATGCAAGTTATGCAGCACTTGTGCATTCTAGAAGAATTAAAACATTCTTCCAAAATAAATAATTTAAATACTTTTCGCATTGATATACCGCCATATCAGTACAGGAATAGTTGACATTTTAGTGTCAAGATAAGTACTTGAATATCACCTGATCCATTTATTATCTGATCAACAAAACAATTAAATTAGAACACATAGGTTTGTATCCTAAGATGTCAATTTACAGAAATCCAAAAAGGGATTTCCCATCTTCTCCTCCCTTCTAAAGGTCTCCCCTGCATGCCATCCTACACTATTCAGGAGGGCCCCTAACCCTCCCGAAATGAAATTTGGGAAGTGCAAGTAGTTCGGCCATGAAAAACGACTAGATGACTTTGGGCAAATCAATTCTCTCATCCTCAGAGGATGGCAAGAACAAGCCCCTTCTGAAGAAACTTGCCGAGAAAACCTCATGAAAGGTTCACCTTAGGGTCACCATAAGTGGGAGACAACCCAGAGGTACACAGCATACACAACACACAAGAAACTGCAAGGAAAAGAGAGCATCCACTGAATCTTGAAAATGACTTATCTTTGGATGCAAGGCATAGTTTTAAATTGGCTCAGTAATGTGAAAGTCATTCAAAACACCTTGAAAAACATTTTTTTGTGAAACCTCCTCAAAATAATAAATCTTTTGCAGAAATGAAGTATTTTCAAAGCATTTCGGGGACAATGCTTTATAATTAGGAAAATTCTATTCATTCAGCAAAAAGCCATTATCACTGGTATTTGGATGGATCCCTCCCCAAGAGACTTGGAGGACAGCCTTAGTTTCCATTCTCCAGTCCCATGTACCCCAGTACATTTTGGAGAATCCTCTAAAAGGACAACTGACTCTTCTAGGGCTGGCTAGTTATATCTCACTCAGGCCTCACATAGGACTATATATGAATCTGTTTGTCTACACCAGAAGTAACTTAATGGTCACTTCTAGTGTTGAAAAACATCCCATACTTAAAATAGATTGGAGGGAAATGCAATGAAATATTGTGCTCCCTAGAGAACTGAGCTTTTGGGTCCAAACACTGGGGTTGGACGGGTCAGAGGAAACCCTGGGAGCCTTCATATTGTTTGGAGGGCCCCTAATGTATGGAATATGGTTGAATAAGTACAATGAGCTCTTATGTCTGAATAGTCCACAGGCAGAAAACCATATTCCAAACCAGCACCATTTTATAATCTTCAGCTGTTTCATTTTACATTATTTGATGAGTTCTGAAAGCTGAGCAAGATGCTATAATATCATTTAGGCACATAAGTGCTTATACAAACTTTTAAAAAATTAAACTACTCTTCTCCTATCCAATAACTATACTTCTGACATGAAGGAAAAAAGAACTGACACATGCATGGAACAGCTTGGAGCTGTCTAGTCCTGGTACTCAAAATAATCACCTGGACTCAGAATTCTTTAATTCCTTATTTATGTCTTTTGTATCTTTGCTTTAATTAGTTAGGCTGTTACGTTTTATGAAGGTGTAGAGGAGGACATTTCCAGACCAGTGAAGCAATACATGTAGTCAGAGATGAACCAAGGGCAGGGCAGTGGGAGCTGTCCACTGTGCATTCCTGTGATAAGGGTGTATCTGGCAGGTCTACAACATTTTAATTGTTATTGTGTATTGTGTGCCTTCAAGTTGTTTCTGACACATGGCAACCCTAAGACAAGCCTATCATGGGCTTTTCTTGGCAAAATTTGTTCAGACAAGGTTTGCCATGGCCTTCTCCTCAGGCTAAGAGTTGTCACCCAGTGGGTTTTCATGGACAACCAGGGAATCAAATCCTGGTCTCCAGAGCCATCATCCAAAACTCAAACCACTATGCTACACTGGCTCTCATTTTTAAAAAAATTAAAAATTATGAATTGTTTTAATATGTATGCTCTTTTAAATGATGTTATGTTCTTTTAACTGGTTATGTATTTTTCATTGGTGTTCTGCATTTTTAGCTGGTATCTGTTGTATTTTAATCTCCATAGAAAGAGGCAGGTATGAAAATTATTATTATTATTACTATTTAAGGGTTTGTGTGGCCTGTGTAGATCCAGAGCCTGAAGCCGTCAGGGACACCAGGGTTAGCAGCAGTTGGGGGGGACAATCCAGGCCTCACTAAATGGGCCTTGTCCACCTCATCATTGACCTCAGAAGTGGCAGCAGCCCAACTGTGGCTAGTACAGTCCTCTTCAAACCCAGTCCCCTCCATCCCAGTCCTTGGTTTGAATTTTCCTTTGATTTCCCAGATCTTGTGAAATAGATCTCTTGTTCTTCCCTTTTTGTTGTTGTCTTCTATTTCTCTGCATTAGTCATTGTAGTAATTTTCTTTATCTTTCTGCACAAGCTGTTGTACTGTTGCATTCATAATTCTTAGTTTGTTGCTATCTCCCTTTTGATTTCTTCTCTTCTTTATTGCTTGTAGTTTTTTTCCCTGTCATCCATGTTTTTTTCTCTTTCTTTTTGTTTACTGAAAGTGTCTGTCTGCATTCTTTTTTTATTATGTCCCTGACTTCAGACCATAGTTCCACTGGTTCTCTATAATTGGTTATATATGTCTGGTTCTTTACATATATATATTTGGTTATATATATCTGGTTCTTATATTTTCTATAAGGGACACCACTGTATATAATGGGACTTGAGAATCCATAGATTTTGGTATCCACAGGGGGTCCTGGAAACAAATCCCAGAGGATACTGATGGCCCACTGTATTTGCAGCTTCACCACTATGTGGATGCATAGTTGTTTATTAGAAACCAGGGTCTCATGTAAGCCATGTCAGAAGCTTTTGCTAGGCACTGCACTCTATTCAGCTATGACTCTTCATCATGCTGAACTACTAAACCCTATGCCTGCTGCAATATTGCCACATTCTCTAATTAGAGTGTCTGATCCCCTTCACCTATGCAACAGTGTTCACAATCTGGAATCCGCAAATGTCTCCACAAGCTGCCATTGTCAATCAGAACCCTAGCATAAATGCAGACTTTTAAAAAGTTAGAGAAATATTGATATATTACCCTGTCATCAAGATTTGGTCCACAGCTGCATCAGAATGACACAGTAAAAGGAACTGTATGTTACTTCAAATTGCAAGTAGATAAGGCAACTTTTAACTGCTACCTCATACATTAAGGTAAAGGTTCCCTGTACATTTGGGTGAAAGGTTCTAGACACCTGTTTAAAATGGGAAGTATTCAAAGTACAACTTCTCTCTGCAATCAGAAGTGATAAAGTCCACTGCACCACCAGTTATACACCAGTAAATAGAGATTCTCCTCAGAGAACAACATTGTCACAATATCTGGTAAATTGGGGTCATGAGTGTCCTACTCTGGAAAGATTTGTACAGGCTTATCACAAAAAAGCACTGTGCTGTACTAACTTTTACGCATAATGAGTACTCAGTCAGTTACACCCTCAGTGTACATATGTACAACAATAGAATGTTATTAATCTCCTGCCAAAAGTAGTTTTTTTTTTCTCTCTGTCAGTAAAAGTGATTCATGTATTGTTCTTGTATAATATAACAGCACCAAAAAGTAGAGTCTCACACACAAACAAATAAATTAGGTTTCACATTTTAAGAAGAGTAATACCACCCTGAGCATACCCAATATGATCTTATTTCCGAAGTTATGCAGGGCCTGATAAGTACTGAGATGGGAAATCACTCGGTTTACATTACAGATTTCCGGGTAGGGCTAGGAGATAATCCTTCCTAAAACTCTGGAGAACGATTGCCAGAGCTGACAATATTAAAAGAGATGGACCACTGATCTAAATCAGTATAAAAGAACTTCCTCTTTTCCTTAGTTATACTGTATAACATTTGTCAACAGCTGCTTATGTAATGCAAAGCTGTTGTGTGCCTTCAAGATGGCAACTCAATAAGTTGGGCTGTTCTTGGGAAGATTTGTTCAGAGGGGGATTGCCTTGCCTTCCTCTGATGCTGAGAGAGTGTGACTTGCCCAAGGTCACCTAGTTGTTTTCCATGGCTGAGCAGGGATCTGAACCCTGGTCTCCAGCGTCATAGTCTAATGCTTAATGCTTACACCACTACACCACAATAGCTCTCCACACAAAGTTACTTAAGAGTAAAATATCCCCACATGCAAGGTTTCAGCCAAGGTTAAAAACATATACGTAGAATCTATTGTATATTGTCTATATCCAGCTTTTGGAACTAAACACTCTTCCTTGGACTTCCGTGACTTTGCCTCCCTTGCCAGAATATACATCAGATAAATCTGAAGGTTTTTAAATTGGGGGGGGGGGAGGATTTCAAGTGGATTTATGTTCTAATCTCCCGCAAATCAGCTTCAGGGTATGACATAGTTTCTAGTATTATGAGTGAATAAAAACATTTCTCCCTACATGAGACCTAGCATGTATGACATTTGTTGCATACTACAAGCAGACCTTTGTTATGGCACAATGCAAGGAAATCATTTAACATACCCCAAATCTAAGTAGGATCAGCTCTGGTTAGTACTTGGATGGGAGGCCACCAATGATTACCAGGTGCTGTAGGCTATAGGTCACCAGGCAACGTGAGGGTACACACACCTCAAATCTTACAGTGGTAAACGTTTTGAAAAGACAGCCATATTTACTTTGCATGACATATTTAACACCAATAGCACTGATACCTATGGTGTGCTGTTTTGAAGGTGGCAAAAAAAAATTATGTAGTTCCATCTGTCTTCTACAATAAACCTAACCTTCACTTAACCAAGATTTTAATCAGTTAAAAATTCTGGTAATTTGTTTCAAGCACTTTATAGGTCACCTTGCAGATCTGACATTCCTCCATAATGTGTTGTTATATCAGTTCATAATGTATGCCCTGACTTATGGCAACCCTAAGAAGAACCTATCATGGGTTTTTCTTGGCAGAATTTGTTTACTCTTGCCTTCCTCTGAGAACGAGAGAGTATGACTTGCCAAAAGTCATCCCGGGGTTTCCAAGGCAGAGCAGAGATTTGAACCCTGATCTCCCAATATTGTAGCCCAACATTCAAGCCACTATACTACACTGACTCTCTCCACAATGTGTTACAAAAGAGGGGTCCCTGTTGAGATGCAAATGGACTTTAAATTTCCTGGACTGAAAATCTCCCTATTGCCCCATGGCCAGAAAGAGGAGGAGCCCGCAGGCAAAAGATATCCTCCCCATCATAACATCTTTACTAAGGCCTGAAACAATATTCAGGCATCTGATTAACATCTCCAATTGGTTTTTTTTTTTTCCTTCTCTTATTTGGTTTGTAACATCTTGCCTGTTGAAGAAGCCCATGGAGCTTCAAAAGCTTGCAACAAGTGTATTGTGCATTTCGGTTGGCCAATAAAGTTATCATTGATGGATTTTTGTTTATATAAACTAATTAATAGTCACTCTTAAAATATAAAATACCTTTTTAAAATGTTATAAATACAAACTCAAGACAGTGAGCAATGCAAGACACACACACACACACACACACATATAAAAGCTACAAGCAAGAATTATATAAAGAGGAGTAAAGTACCAATGAAAAGCAGTTTGGAACAAAATCTTCAAGGGCCATTTAAAAACTAAGGGTGCAGGAGCTATTATGAGAACTTGCTTTCAGAGGCTGTTCAATAAGCATAGAATGCCATCAAAAAGGATCTTTTATTGCTACCGTAATCAGTTACTTCTTCATGGCAAATCCATGAAGCAAGGTCTTCAGAAGCAAATTAAAGCCAAGGTAAATTCATACAGGAACAGGTAGCCCTTCAAATAACTTTATTAAACTAAATAAAATGTTATTATTAAATAGGAAAATGAAGGGTAAACTCATTCTCAATAAATTTGTTCCTGAAAAACACTGTATTCCAAATTGTTTATGGTAGGCATGGGCAACTTGGTGCTTTCCAGATGTTATTTTACTGCAGCATTCATTATCCCTCACCATTTGCTGTGCCGGCTACAACTGAATGAACACAAGTTTCACAGTCCTGGTTTAAGGATTTAAAGATAATTACCAACACTTCAAGTTAGGCACGCAAACAAACTTGCAATCAATATAAAACAGATGTTATATTCTTTAACTGCTTAGCCTTCACAAGCATTTGAATCATTGTACTGTGCACCACTGTATTTAATCCAGTGCATTAGCATAATCTGCTCTGGATATAACAAGCAAAGGTATAACTATGGCAAGGTCTGCTTCCTCCAAATGAGATTATACCTTAGCCACTTTGAATCTCATTTTGGGAAAAAGGCGGGATATAAATCCCTTAAATAAATAATAAATAAAATAAATCTAAGCTGAAAAAAGGCACTCACTGTCACCAATGTCACCTGAGCTTCCAATGCCAGTGTGGATTCCAGGAGTTGTAATCTTTATCTTTCAAGAGGTGTTTGTTCATCCACATCCCAAACTAGTTCCACATCTCTTTCAAGATAAGCAGAACCACACACCCATAAAACCTCTGTGTTGTCTGAATTACATTTCAGCTTGTTTGTTTCCCAACTGTCCTCAAACTACCTACAGACACCTGTTCAGAATTTCTAAAGCCTCCCTACAGCTAGCAAACAGAGGGAAATAGACTGAACTTGTATCAGTCTCAAGTAGTGAACAGCAGCCCCTCAGCACCACTTAGTAGATAAATCTCTAGATTAAGAACTGCAGTCGTTTTAACACCATAACCATGAAACCTAATATATCTAGACATCCCAGAAGGATGCCAAGGTCCCGAAGAACCAGCAGTATAAATCATCCACTGGAGTGACCAAAGCAATCTTTGATTAGTATAAGGAACAAGTCATCATGTTTTCTGGCACCAGACTGCATATCCCAGTGGGTTTATCCTTTGGATATGTGAAGAAGTATTTATTTTGGGGCACCATGAACCCTCAGTCATTTAGCATCATGAGATGCCCACAGATTCTAGAATTACGATAGATGACAAAATAGTTATCTCTTCTTTCTTATAAAATGCCTAATTTTATAAACTTGTCATGTAAATTCCACCCTTTGTTTCTAAACTAGAAAGCCCTAAATATCCTTTCCTCGTAGAGGAGATGCCCAAACATCCTAATCAGCAACCAAATAAATAAAGAATATGATCTTTTGAGCTCAATGGCATGGAGGTTGATGGCTTCCAAGTTTGTTCCCAAAACAGGTTCAGCACCTTGTATAGCTCTTTAAAAGTTCTGGGCTAAAATCTGGAACAAAGTTCACTGTCCTGCCAACACGGAAGCAACCAACCACCACTGCCTATATATAGATAAGACATACCAATACTAAATATTAATTTAAAATATTTTTAAACTCAAGTTTTCACTAGACTAAAATGATCTTTATCAGACCATTTCAGACACTTGCAAAGTACCATATCAGCAATGTTTCATTAGCATCTGTTTTGTGAGAAAGATCTGTTGTTTTGACAGCAATTTCCCAACATATATTTACTTTTAGATAATAAGTAAAAATCTGCTCAAGAACAGCTGGTGATGAAACATGGGCAGTCTTGTAAAATATCTCTTTATGTTGCAGCAATGAAATGGGAAGGATAACCACTATATGCAATGTTTTACTACACCCACTAATTTTCCATCCTCAAGAACTCTTAGATCAGATTAGGTACCTTTTCATTAACTCTGGAGTTTTCCATCCTTCCAACATACAGATGAAGTTACATTACTAACCTACTTTAATGATTTTTATTATCAGGATACAGCTCTACCAGATTAAGCAACACAAAATATGAAGGGTATAAGCTATTGCCTGGGTGTAACATCAATTTATTTTTACCTTTATGATCATATTTACATACCATTCAAAGAGCTCAAAGGAATTTTCCTATTTCATCCCGAGAACAATCCTATAAAGTAAATTAAGCCTCCAATTAGCCAAATGGAGATATGGGACCAAGGTCTAACACACAGGCTCCTTAGTTCAAAAAACCTAAAGGCATGGTTATTGAAATTGTTCTTTCAATCCATCTATCCCAAAACACAAAAAATTAACAGGCATTAAGCTTTCAGATAGAACTGATTACACACTTCACTCTGAACAGAACAGTACTGTACTGGAAGAGTCTCCCTTATCCCAAATTCCAAAATCTGAAATATTCCAAAATCCAAAATTGTCCATCTAATTGACTGAGACAGTAACACCTTAATTTCTCATGGTTCAATGTCCAGGTGGCCCTCTGTTTTCGCAGGAGATCCGTTCCAGACCTCCCTGCGAAAACAGAGGGTCGCACTTATTCAAGCCCATAGGTTTGAATGGGGTGTGCGTGCCGGGCATGCACTCCATTACAAATAGCAGAGGTTGTCCCTCCGCGTATATTCAAGGGCATGGATCTCAGATCTGCAAGTTAGGAGGAGTGACTGTACTTTGTTTCATGCACAAAATTACAGTACTGTATTTAAAATATTGTATACAAAATTACCTTTAGGCTATGTGTATAAGGTGTATATGAAACATGAACAAATTTAATGTTTAGACTTGGGTCCCATCTTCAAGATATTGCATGTGCAAATATTCCAAAATCCTCAACAACTCCGAAATCCAAAACACTTCTGATCCCAAACATTTTATATAAAGAAGATACAACCTGAATCCACACTGCAGAAGCAATCCAGTTTGACACCACTTTCACTGCCCTGGCTGAATGCTATGGAATTCTAGGATTTCTAGCTTTGTGAGATATTTAGCCTTTTCTGTCGGAGACCTCTGGTGCCCCAATCAACTACAAATCCCAGTATTCCATAGTATTGAGCCATGGCCATTAAAGCGGTGTCGAACTGCATTATTTCTGCAGTGTGGATACAGCCTACATTTAGATATTCAGGCAGCCCATGCACCTGAATGCATCTCCAGGTAGGCAAGCAGACTTTTAAAGGTCAGACGTGAGATAACCTTGCCGCTTTTCTAACCAAACCAGGTTTCTGTCTCTATAGTAGCCATAAGAAAAACAGAAATACAACTGATGCAGCTTTCCCCTTCACACTGTCTGACCCATATATATATATATATATATATATATATATATATATATATATTCTTTTCAAAGATTTGCATCCCATCTTTCTCCCACAATGGGATTCATTAGCTGCTGGACCAAAGAAATGGTGAATAGCCCACCCTGTTCCTTGACTAGCCCTCCTCTGAGGCTTTCACTCTAGTGTAGCTAACAATAGAGAACCAGTGTGGTGTTGTATAGCCAAATCACACTCTCTCAGCCTCAGAGGATGGCAATGGCAACCCCCCCCCATGAAGAAACTTGCCAAGAAAACCCACTGAAAGATTTGTCATAGGGTCGCCATAAGTTGGAAACGACTTCAAGGATCGCCACCACCAGTGTGTCATAGTGATTTGAGTGTTGGTTTATGACTCTGGAGCCCCAGGGTTCAAATCCCACCTCAGCTATGAAACCCACTGGGTGACCTTAGGCAAGTCACACACTCTCAGCCTCAGAGGATGGCCATAGCAAAACCCTTCCGAAGAAAAAAATGTCAGGCATGGCAAAACAAAAGCTGAAAACACTCACAGAAATATGAATTCAAGCTTCTTAGTCATGTCCAAAATAGAAGACATTTGGGAATTATTTCTGGACAGAAGATTTAAATGTAGGACATGCCCTGGAAAAGGAGGACCTCCAGTCACCCTGGGTTTTCTTGGCTAGATTCCTTCAGAGGGGAGGTTTGCCACAGCCTTCCCCTGAGACTGAGAGAGTGTGACATGCCCAAGGTCACCCAATGGATTTCATGCACATATCATAACCACAAAGGAGGGCAAGGCACGGCAAAATGTAGGACATTCAAGAAAAACATAGGGCATGACAAAATAGAAGCTAAAAGCACTCATAGAAATATAAATTCAAATACAGATGGCTGAAATGTAGGTCACGTCCTGGAAAAGGAGGGTGATTGACTCAGAGGGGAGGTTTGCCATGGCCTTCCCCTGAGGCTGAGAGAGTGTGACTTGCCCAAGGTCCATCCAGTGAATTTCAGGACATGCAGGAACCTGTACAAACTACGGTCACCAGCAAAGTAGAGTCCAATACCTCAGGGTTAGAAAAGGGGAGGGAAAGCCTCTCTCACCCTTTCTGTGAGAACCATCTCTGGAGGAAACCCCCTTCTCCTCTGCTCCTCCTGGTCCCCTCTGCCCCATCAAGACCTTTGGCAGGAGCTGGCTGCCATTTCCCTCTTGAATTAACCAAAGGCTCCCCTTCGCAGAGCTCTGCAGGAAGGAAGGGAATAAGCAGCCTTTAGCCTGAGAGGCCAGCCTGACACACACAACGCCCAGCTGGACAGGAAAAAAATGGCACACAAACACGCATACAAAGGCAACAACCTCTAGGTTTAGGAGAGGCAGGACTTCGGCCCTTTCAGGCTTAGGAAGAGGAGGTGTAATCAAGACTGAGGGAGGTTTCCCTCAGCATGGAGACTGAAATCAGTTAGATGAAGGGCAAGGGGCACATTTCTCGAGAAACCAGGCATTAGTTCACCCTTTTTGCCGTGTTTCAAAATATTTCCTCCTCCTCCACCACCACCTGGCTTGCAAAGAAGTAAATACAGGCTGCATCCATACTGCAGAAATAATCCACTTTGACACCATTTAACTGCCCTGGGAATTGTAGTTTATTGTGGCACCAGAGCTCTCTGACAGAGAAGGCTAAATATGTCACAAAGCTACAGAAAAGAAAAGAAAAATAATGAAATACATGGAAGAAATACATAAATTCAATCTAGACAATAAAGAAATCATAACATTGATCAGGAAGGAAACTGAACTTAAGAAATCAGAAGAAGACTAGGAATGGGATAGGATAGCAAGGAAAGAATAAGAAAAGATCCTAAAGAGCAAAGACATATAACTGAGCACCAAATTATCCAAGCCATTATACCTCATATTTCCCATCACCATGTACAGTTGTGAGAGCCTGGCAGTAAAAAAAAAAAAGCAGATAAAAAGAAAATCACCTCATTTGAGATGTGGTGCTGAAGAAGAGTGCTGAAGATCCTGTGGACAGCCAAAAAGACAAACAAATGGGTCCTTGAACACATCAAATCAGATCTCTCCCTGGAGGCCAAGATGATTAAATGGAGGCTGTCATACTTTGGCCACATCATGAGAAGGCATGACTCACTAGAACAGACAATAATGCTAGGAAACGTAGGGGGACATAGAAAGAGAGGAAGACCACACACCAGATTGATAGACTAAATCGAGGAGAGAATGAACATGAATCTACAAGACATATGCAGAGCAGAGAAGGATAGGAGGCTTGGAGATGTCTCATCCATGACACCATGAGTCTGGACTAATTCGAGGGCCATTAACAACAACAAAGGTGTTTTGAGTTTTTTAAAATATATATATTTGGATTTTGGAATATATGTATTTGCATATAGGTATATAATTAGATATATTGTACTGGAGATGGGACCCAAGTATAAACACAACATTGATGTATTTCATATAAACCTTATAAACATAGCCTGAAGGTAATTCTATACAATATTTTTTTTAAAATAACGTCATGCATGTAGCAAAGTTTGTATACACTGTTTTTGACTTATGAAGTATAGAGTTAAGAGTGTTCTCACTTTAGCCAAATCAGGTTCTTTCATGTTCTTTTAAGATAGTTAGGTAAAGAAGGCATGAAATAAGAGATCTAAGCCCTCAGTGGCTGTTAATGCAAACACTGATATACCCCATATAGAGCAAACTTTTTTTTCTGTATGCCGTGAACTAGAAGTAAGAGTGTAGGTAGGAAGGCAAGGCCAACCAATATTCACAGTCATAGAATAATAGAGTTGGGGCCCTTTCCAACTCCTGTTCAATGCAGGAAATCCAGCTAAAGCATCCCCAGCAGGTAGCTGTGTGGCCTGTTTTTTTTTAAAGACATCCAGAAGAGTACCCACATCAACTGTAGAGGAAAACCACTCTAATGGTTAATCAAAATCTACTCTCCTGTAACTTCATGAACATGCCTGCCCCCTCCTCTCTTTGACAGCCCTTAAAATACGATATTTAAAGAGTGCAATCATGTCACCTCAGTTTTCTCTTCACCAAACTGAACATGTCCGCTTCCTTCAACCTTTCATACCTCTTATCATCCTCATTGCCCTCCTCTGAACCTGCTCCAATTTAAGATGAGGCACCCAGAACTGAATGCAGTACTCCAAATGAAGCCTGACCAGCACAGAATATAGTGGGACTATTGCTTCCCTCAATTTGGAAACTATGGGCCTGAACAGACAGGCCAAAATAAAGCTGCTTCGGGTCACTTTGGAGGTATGCTGTTTAAATGATGCGTATGTTCTAAGAGCTGGAAGCCGCGCCAAAGCCACGCTTCAGTCCTAAGGACTGGAGCGCTGCTTTGGCACAGCTTCTGGCCTCGTAAGATGCATGTGTGATTTAAACAGCATATTTCCAAAGTGACCTGAAGCAGTTTTATTTTGGCCTGTCTGTTCGGGTCCGATGCTTCTTTTAAGGCAGGCTAAAATAGCATTCTTCTTCTTTGCAGCATCATCACACTAGCTCATGTTCAACTTATGATCAACAATAATCCTAAACTCCTTTTCGCATGCAGAACTACTGAGCCAAGTATCCCTCATCCTACACCTATACCTGTACATTTGGGGTTTGTAGCTTAAATGTAGAATTTTGCATTTCTCTCCACTGAATTTCATTTTATTAATTTCTGCCTGATTTTCTAGTTTATCTAGGTCCCTTTCTTGCTAATCAGGAGCTGACTAGAATACCAGTTTCTTATTTTTATTTTATTAGTACAGTGGTACCCCGGGTTACGAAATTAATTCGTTCCGCCGCCGCTTTCGTAACCCGAAATACTTCGCAAGCCGAAAAACCCATAGGCGCTAATGGGGAAAAGCCGCGATTTCGTGTGAAATAGCGCCGAAAAGCACCAAAAAATTTTTCGTAACCCGAAAAAACCTTCGTAACCCGGAACAGTTTTTTTAAATGGATTTTTTTCGTAACCCGGAAATTTCGTAAGGCGGCGCATTCGTATCCCGGGGTACCACTGTATACATCACTTCCTTATGTCCTCCCCTTTAACGCTGTGTTATGCTCTGTGCTGCCAATGCTTGTGGTCTTGTTGCTAGGAATGCAGATCTCATTCAGCCAAAACTGCTAAATTGCTTTTGTGTCTCCTCCAAAAGCAAAGGCAATGGTTGTGCTTCGTACATATATTGCTAAATACATTTACAAAAATGAAGATGGCCCTAATGAACCTTGGCACTAGCAATATTCTCCTAATTTGCCTCTATAGATAGACAGCCCTAAGAGCAGCCAAGACTATCCCAGCTGTCTATCAGAGACATTATCCTACAGAAGCTTCCATCACTCCATTATATGTAAATAAAGATTTCCCACCATCTGTAGCTACCATATGAAGCTCTTCCGATTTCCACAGCATTACAGCTCCTTAATTTGTCTACTACACATGAACCTGGAACATCTTCATCAGGCTATTAATATTAAAATCAGTCTTTTTGTATTGAGAAAAAGTGTTTGTGGGTTGAAAGACTTGCACAGCCTTCAGATAATTGCTGAAACTTCACTCTTTCCATTTTCTTTTTAAGACTGAAACAGTTTGTCTTCTTGAATTATGTCAATTTGCTTAACCAGTGCCATGGTGTGAATGGCCATTGTTAATAATGATATTGCCACAGTTAGTACCCTCTGATCTCATTGCCTACACTCCAACTTCAATCATGTGTACCTCTGCACTTCTGGATAACTGCATGCATCCAGTAATGTTCATGATAATCCATAAAACCCGTGTTATAATGAATTGGTTAGTCTTGTCCTTAAGGTATCACAGAACTATTTGTTATTCATTTGGGTAGAGGCATTGGACAGTGCTGCACTATTCCTGAAAGACCCGCCAATAGTTTAGCGGTGCTTCTAGATTTGCTGCTTTTCTGCAGAAATACAAGTGGCAGAATTAGCCTTCAGTAAGTACATCCAGTTTGAATTACTGTAATAATGTTCTATGCTGGACTCCATTTGAAGATCTGGAAACTTCCAACAGGCACATAATGCAGCCAGTTCAGTCCATGGTGAGGCTAAACAAAATGATTATTTCACACCAATTTTGTACCAGTTACACTGGCTGCAGGTGCAATTCTGGGATTTGTTCAAAATGCTTTTTGGGGGGGATGTTGTACTTTTTATTATTATTATTTTGAAGC
This sequence comes from Sceloporus undulatus, assembly GCF_019175285.1. Taxonomy (NCBI): domain Eukaryota; kingdom Metazoa; phylum Chordata; class Lepidosauria; order Squamata; family Phrynosomatidae; genus Sceloporus; species Sceloporus undulatus. Next base: position 180,623,453 of record NC_056524.1, read on the forward strand.
CTTAAATGTTTTGGGTTTGGGTATTTAAGAGACCACTGCAATCTCAGGAGCATTCCTATAAATTAAGAACAACATCAAAAACATATTAACTGGCCTACCATTAACAGCTGTAAGGTTGGGGAGCACTAGAGTCAGTATGGACCTTATCAAACTTTTTATTACACGGGGTTCACAAAATTGTGCCACTTTTTATTTTTGGGAAAATCCACTTTCTGCATGAGTTAATGTCACATTAATGCTCAATTTGCCCGACGTGTCTGAAAACAATCTCGCTTTTGTGGGATATTCCCGGGATCAAAACCCCATTTATCCACAGGATTTGGGCGCTTTGCCTCCTGTGTTGTCATTGCTGGTCTCTGCTCTGTGGAAGATACATCTCCTATAAGAGATATGGCTGGCTACAATGTATTCCAACAACCAATTTGAGTGCAATTTTACATCATTTAGAAGTACAGTATCCCCCATCCCATTAAAAGATCCTCAGCAGCCCATTAGTTATATATGCTTTTTGTGTTAAGCTATAGCTGTGACTTTATTCAACAAGGTTCAGCTTTTAAAATGGTTTAAAGCTGATTTATATTTTTATGAACACATTATATTGATAAACATTTAAGAAATACATTCAGAAAATAATTATATTTAATATACACCAAATTGTGTGTGTGTGTGTGTGTGCGCGTGCCTTCAAGTTGCCTGTCAACTTGCTGTGACCCCATGAATGGCACAGAGTTTTCTTAGGCAAGGAGTACCCAGAGTGGTTTTGCCAGTTCCTTCCTCTGAAGTAGTTTTGTGAGTTGTTTAGCCTTCTCTGTTAGACAGCTGTGGTGCCAAACTACAAATACCAAGTTTCCATACGACGGTGCCATGACAGTTAATGTGGAGTCTAACTGCATTAATTCTGCAGTGTGGGAGCCGCTCAGGGCTGATCCTGCTTGGCGTCCAAGAGCAAACAGGATCTAGGATCTTTAGGATTGTGTTGTTGTGTGCCTTCAAGTTGTTTCTGACTGATGATGACCCAAAGATGAACCTATCACAGAGTTTTCTGTGGCTGAGCATGTCTGACTCACCCAAACTCACCCAGTGGGTTTCCATGGTAGAGCAGGGAATTGAACCCTGGTCTCTAGCATCCTAGTCCAATGCTCAAACCACTGTATCATGCTGGCTCACACTGCCTTTAGGGTACTGGACATTGAACCCCAACAGCAACTAATGCACAAAGTGAGGAAGCATTACAGTTTCCCAGGTGTGAAATATTGCTGTTTGGAATGACTCTGCAGTGGATGAACAATGCAGGTGATGGCTGTGTGCAACCAGCGGAAACATGAAATGTGTTGTGCAAGAAACTGATTCTGAGATAGAATACCTGGAACTTCAGGACTGCCTCCTTCCACTCCCATTCCCCCCCCCCAGCCAGTCATTCAGAGGAACTCCCCCCTCCCCAGCAAAACCCACAAAGCCATCACAGGACATGGGAAAAGGTTAGGGCTCCAGACAATGATTCCACATCTAGTTCATGTGTCAAAGAGCAGAGACTGTGTGAGAGGATCACTTCAGTTGTCCTTATAAGGACCCTGAGCAATCATCTCTAGGGTCACATTTGCACAGCAGAATTAATGCAGCTTGAGAATGCTTTAACTGCCACGGCTCAATGCTATGGGATCCTGGGATCTGTAGTTTGTTGTCACTTCGGTTATCCTTAAAGGGACTATGAGCAATCATCTAGGGCAGTGGTTCTCAACCTTCCTAATGCCACAACCCTTTAATACAGTTCCTCATGTTGTGGTGGCCCCAACCATAAAATTGTGGTATCTTGGTTCCTAAGACAATTGGAAATATGTGTTTTCTGATGGTCTTAGGTGACCATCACCTAAGGGGTTGCAACCCACAGGTTGAGAACCATTGATCTAGGGCCACATTTGCACTGCAGAATGAATGCAACTTGACAATGCTTTATCTGCCACGGCTCAATGTAATGGTATTGTGTGATTTGTAGTTTGTTGCAGCACCAGATACTTAGAGAAGACTAAATCTCATAAAATTACAAATTCCAGGATTCCATAGCACTGAACCATGGCAGTTAAAGTGGTGTCAAACTGCACTATTTCTGCAATGCAGATGCAGCCTGAGTGGCTGCCCTCTAAAAGGAGGTGGCTTTCTTTTGCTCAGTTCAAGGCACAGTGGTGGCGACTGTAATACATCTCCTTCCTGAATCATGTTACTGCCTAAGATAGAAGAGGGTTTATTCAGTGATAACACTGAGCAGAGCAGTAAAGTTCCCAGCAGATCTCTGCCCCAATTTGCTGTTGTTGTTGTTCTTGCTGTGTGCCTTCAAGTCATTTCTGACTTATGGCAATCCTAAGCCACCCTATTATGGCAAGATTTGTTCAGAGGGGGTTTCCCATTGCCATCCTCTGAAGCTGAAAGAGTGTGACTTGCCCAAGGTCAACCAATGGGTTTCCATGGCTGAGCCAGCATTTGAACCCTGGTCTCCAGAGTCATAGTGCAACGCTCAAACAACTACGCCATGCTGGCTCTCTCCCTGCTTACTAGAGAGACAGAAAACACACACCCAATGACACAACACAACAGATTTCCATCCTTCCTCAGGCTCTGCACCTGTGCAAGGTGGTGGTGGAGGCCACCTGCATTTGCTCTTCCTTAGATAAAGCAGGTTGGTGTATCAGAGTTCCTCAGCACATTCCTCCCACATTCATCCTTTGTACCTCTGTGTGCGTATATATGTATGTATACACACATACTCCTACCCATCCTATTTAAGACTGAAGCATTTTAAAGACTCAGGAACACATTGAGACTTACTTGGAAGCAAACCTGCACAAGACTGGGCCTAGCATCTAACCTTCCTTTGGTCCTCTAAAACCTCTGCATCTCTCCTTGTTTCCAACTCATCAGTTACTTGATAGCGTGAGAAAGACTACCAGTCACATGGATGGGGGGAGGTCATCTGTGGCTGCATCCACACTGCAGAAATGATGTGGTTTGATAGCGCTTTAACTGCCCTGGCTCAATGCTATTTGTAGTATGTTGTGGCCCCAGAGTGGAGCAGAGTAGGACCACAACAAACTACAATTCCCAAAATTCCCTAACATTGATCCAGGGCAGTTAAAGTAGTGTCCAACCAATTATTTCTACAGTGTGGATGCAGCCCATAACTCTTAAAATGTTTTCTTTTAAGGCTTTTCTTTCCTCCTAAAATGCACCAAGATCTAGAATGGGGAGGTCAGAGATGCTCAAAGTGGAAGACCTGACAAATCTGAGCTCTTTAACTCCCAGAAAGTCCTATCCTGGACAGTCTACAAAGGGATCTAGTAGCACCTTAGACACTCACTGGGAGAGAGAAGTTTCCTAGACTTGATCTGCCTTCCTAGGATGCATCTGAGGAAATCCATCTGAGGAAGTAGGCTGAAGTCTAGGAAAGCTCATGCATGCTCCCAACTTCTCTCTTTCATATAGACCAGTGGTCCACAAACTGTGCCCTTTAAGAGATTTTGGACTTCAACTCCCAGAGGCCGCAGTCATGTTGGCCAGTAATCTGGGATGCTGGGAGCTGCAGTCCAAAATCCCTCAAAGAACACAGTTTGGGGACTACTGATATAGAGGTATCAAGATGCTGCAAGCTCCCTTTGCATCCTACACTGCTAAGTCTTTGAATTCTCTGAACGCATCTGAGGCACTAAGCTCAAGTTTAGGAAAGCTCCTGCTTCCAACTTCTCTCTATCTCAAAGGTGAGTCTCAAAGGTGCTGCAAGATCCCTTTACAAACTGCTTTTCCAGAGTAAAACAGCTAATCTCTGAATTCTCTGAACGCATCTGAGAATCAAGGCTCCAGTTTAGGAAAGCTCCTGCTCCCAACTCCTTTCTCTCATTGAGTTTCAAATGTGCTGCAAGATGCCTTTACACCCTGCTTTTCTAGACTACTACTGCTACATCTTTGAATACTTTGAATGTATCTGTGGATGTAGGCTCCAGTCTCCAAAAACTCATGCTACATCTTCTTTCCTAGTGAGTTTCCAAGGTGCTGCAAGATCCCTTGGCACCCCAAACCTAGGCTCAAGTCTAGAAAAGCTCCTGCTCCCAAACTTCTCCCTTCCAGCCCCAGTGAGTCTCAAGAGGTGCTGCAAAAGATCCCTTGGCATCCTGCTTTTCCAGCCTAACCCTGCTACTAGGATAGCCTTTGTAATTTTATCCTGGTGGTCCCTTTCTGTTTAAGGGTTGGTGGGATTTAATTTCTAATATTTTAAATTTCTTTTTAAAAATCAATTTAATTTTTATTTCTTTTAAAAAAATCAAATTTATTTTATTTCTTAAAAATCAATTTTATTTTGTAAAAATCAATTTAATTTTATTTCTTTAAAAATCAATTTTATTTTATTTCTTTTAAAAAAACCAATGTAATTTATTTCTTAAAAATCAATTTTATTTCTTAAAAATCAATTTTATTTCTTTAAAAAAATCCATTTTATTTTATTTCTTTAAAAATCCATTTTATTTCTTTAAAAAACAATTTCATTTTATTTCTTAAAAATCAATTTTTACTTTGTAAAGTCGAAGGCATTCATTTTTTACTTTGTTCTTTAAAAATCAATTTTATTTTATTTTTCAAAAATCACTTTTATTTCTTTAAAAAAACCCAATTTTATTTTATTTCTTAAAAATCGATTTTATTTCTTTAAAAAAACCAACTTTATTTTATTTCCTTTTAAAAATAGATTTTATTTCTTTAAACAAATCAGTTTTATTTTATTTCTTTAAAAAATCATTTTCATTTTATTTCTTAAAAATAAAAACACCCCATCCACCAATTCCCCTCTTGGGAAGCAGGATCCCTCTTCCAAGGGGCTGGGGCTCCTCTTACCTCCTAGTAGCAGGAAGATCCCTAGTGTCTCCTCCGGGGGATGAGGGTCCCTGTTGTCTTGAGGGGATGAGGGGCTTTTTGTTCCTTCTCCTTCCAGCCTGGAACCTGCAACTCTGGATCCAGTTGGAGAGGGGATCGCCTTGGCTGTTGCTGGGGCTGGTGGAGCTAGTGAGCAGCAGCAGCAGCAGGAGAGGATCTGTGTGTGTTGTGTGTGTTGTGTGAGTGTGTGTGAAGTGTGATGATTTCCCTGCTGCTGCCTCACTGCATTGGAATGTCTGAGCTCAGTAGTAACCCTGCTGAGTCCAGGAGCTCCATTCAGCAAGCGATCAGAGAGAGAGAGACCTGGTAGAAGAGGAGGAGGGATTTTATTTTTCTCCCCCTCCCTTTCCCCCTAATACAAGCCTTGCCAACAAGTTTTGCACAAGGTGGCTTCTCCCACCACCACCACCCCTTTCTCTGTCCAGTGAAAAGAAAAGAAAAAGCCGGCTATCACAGTGGAAACAATGGCTCGATTCAGGATTTTGTCCTGGCCCCCCTCTTTTGGCTCTCTCTCTTCTTGCTGCCAAAGCAAAAGGCTGAGAAGCAATCGCTCCAAAGGGCCCTCGCGGGTGGGAGGTTGGGGGGCATCCCTGGGGAAGTCCCCATCCCTTGGAACTCAGCTGGACATCTTGGCAGGCAAAAAGGTTTATTGAAAGTTTCAAGAGGGGGGAGGAGTGTATGGAGAGAGAAAAATCTAGGATCTTGTCAACCTTGTAAACATCTTTGCATGCAACAGATTTGCCTCCTCCCCAACTCCACTTTCCCTTGGAAGTTTGAATGGGAGATGCATGGAGAGAGAGAAATCCAAGATCTTGTAAATCTGGTAAACAGCTTTGCATGCAACAGATTTATTTCCCCATCTCTGTTTTATTTTGAAGGGGGGTACATATAGAGAGAGAAATCCTGGATCTTGTAAATCTTGTAAACATCTTTGCATGCGAAAGATTTGCCTCCTCCATCTCCACTATCCCTTCAAAGTCTGAATGGGGGATGCATGGAGAGAGAGAAATCCAGGATCTTGTGAATCTTGTAAACAGCTTTGCATGCAACAGATTTATTCCTCCGTCCCTGTTTCACTTTGAAAGGGGGTGAATATATAGAGAGAAATTCAGGATCTTGTAAATATTGTAAACGTTTTTGCATGCAAAGATTTACCCCCCCCCCTCCATCCTTGCTTCAGTTTAAAGGTTGAGGGGAGGGGTGTGGAGAGAGAGAGATCCAGGATCTGGTAAATCTTGTAAGCATCTTTGCATGCAAAAGACTGATTCTGCCCCCCTCTATCCCTGCTTCACTTGAAAGTTTGAAGAGGGGGGTGTATGGAGAGAGAGAAATCCAGGATCTTGTAAATCTTTTTTTGGAATTGGGTTTTCTCAAGTGGATGAGAGGCCCAAGTTGGCTGCAGGAGTGAACATTTTTATTCGTTACATACCTATATATGTCTCTCAAATCACTGCAATTCTCATAGTTATAGTATGTGGAGACTCTATCCCAGTCTTGGGTTGTAAAACTTACAGTTAATTGACTACGTTCCCTTCCAATATCAGAAACACATCATCACCACCAGAATGGGTAGAAGAATGTGAACTTCTTGAAGTTCAGTTTTACTGCTTTGCCTATATGGAGTAATATGTTGGCTTATACAGTCCTTTAGATGATGTTCCTTTAGTCGGAAACCAAATAGCCGCTCTCAATACTATCAATCAGAGGATGATTATTTTATGTCTTATGAAACCATGTTATTTATGATGCACTGGGAGGAACTATAATATGTTGTACAGATGGGGGAAGTATCAAAGGCCAGCAATGCGTTGTTAGTCCTCTATGGCAAGAACATTTACAAGTTAATATAATATTTAAGTGGGGAAAAATAATGGGGAAAATCCAGCTTTTTCATAGGAAAGCACTTTAAAGTTCCATTGACTTAAAGAAGAGAAATGGAAGCACATACCTGCCTCCTCCACATAAAATAGAAGGAATTTCCATATGGACTACAAACTAGCCGGGTATTTAATGTGGCCCATTAAATAAGGAGTTGGGCTTACACAAAAGCGGAAAACAGGGTTATATTACTTTCTTGGTAAATTCATTAATGGGCTGCTGTTTTTATATTCATCAATTTGGTTGCTGATGTGACATTTTACGGCACAATCCTCTGCATGTTTGAGGCTTCCTCCCAGGTGTGCATAGCAGTCTGGCCTTCATTTCTGACATGATGGTTTGATTGGTCCATGATTCTGACTTCTTAAGCTTTTGCATACCACTGTGCTATTTCAAGTGAGGCTGCTGCTTTCCATTTCTGTACCATCGTCAGTTGGCAGCTGTCAGCAAAAGGATAGCTAGCATGCTTAAGGCAGTATGTTTGCTGTCTCTCTCCTAGCAGTTCAGCACAATTACCATACTGTAGTTTGGGACTTCACACTTATCAACCAACCAACTTTATTCAATACTGTGTTCTGTAATTATTTAAGAATCCTAATATTCTAATAGGGAAATGCTATGCTGGTTGTAGCAGGAATGTTTGTCTGTTGTGACACAAGCCCTGTAGCAAATAACAGCACGTGGTTTGTATATGTGTTTAGCAGAGTTCAGACTTAATTTGTTGTTGTGTGCCTTTAAACTCTTTCTGACTTATGGCAAGTCACCCTAAGGCACCCCTATCATGGGGTTTTCTTGGCAAGATTTATTCAGAGAGGGATTGCCTTTGCCTTCCTCTGAGGCTGAGAATTGCCTAAGGTCACCAAATGGGTTTCCATGTCTGAGCAGGGATTTGAACCCTGGTCTCCAGAGTTGTAGTCCAGTGCTCAAACCACTACACAGCTCTGGCTCTCTATTCAGACTTCATTATTAGATCATTTTTAATGCTTATGTATGAAGTTACTGTCCTTCTGTGTGTGTGCAATTACTGTACCATTTGTTTTCACTGGAAGGATCAAGAGCCACAGTGGATCATAACTAACAGGCCTAAAATAAACTACAGTTAGCTACATGATCACCATTTTAAAATAGTTTAAGAAAGAGAAAGAGAGGAAAACCGACTGAGAGAGAGAAGGCGAAAGACCCCAGAACATATTGCAAGTTGGAGTCAAAGAAGAGTCTGGCAATCCAAATACATCTAAAGTAAGTTCTTAATAAGTTCTAAGTATCATTTGAAGGCAGTAGTTGAATTAAGTTAAATTCTGTTCATTTCTGTTTTACATTTCCTGTCAGTCTTCCCTCATGGAGTTTAAGCTGACACGCACAGGGTTCTTCCCCAAGGTTTATGAAATCCCAGCCTATCTAGCAAGGATGCTGTTTCATTTGCCTTCAGACCATATCCTAGGACCAAATTTCCTCTTTCAGTAATACAAGACAGAATGCACAATGTGAAATGCAGTGGGATTAGGTCTGGAGAACATGTATTTTTAAACAGTCCTGTAGCAGCAAAATATGATGTAGCCACAGTATTCTCTGGCCCCTTTGCACACCACCTCCCCCCCCCCCCAATGCTATTGAGCGAGTGAAGAGTCTCCTTCCTTGCTGTAGCAGGCAAGAGGAGATGGGGAGTGAATGAACAGGGAGTGGGGGTGAAATGGGATGTGGCATCTTTTCTTTATGCCAAAAAACATTAAGAGCATGTTATCATTACATTCACTCACTCCATAAAAATGTGGGACTAGCATGGTGTAGTGGTTTGAGTGCTGGAATACAACTCTGGAGACTAGGGTCCAGTTCCCAGCTCAGTGATGAAATCCACTGCGTGATCTTGGACAAGTCATATGCCCTCAGCCTCAATGGAAGGCAATGGCAAACTTCCACTGAACAAATCCTGCCAAGAAAACCCTATGATAGGTTCATTTTAGGGTCACCATAATTTGGAGGCCTACCATGTTTTAGTGATGGACTAGGACTCCAGGAGACCAGGGTTTACATCCACACTCAGCCGTGGAAACCTACCGGGTAACCTTGGGCAAGTTTTAAGTCTAAGAGGAAAGTGATGATAAATCCCCCCTGAACAAATCTCACAAAGATCCTTCCTTTAAGCATATCTCATAAAGAAACCCTGTGGCAGGTTCACCTAAGTGTTGCTATAAATTGGGATATGACTTGAAAGTATAAAATAAGTCTCTTCGCTTTTGACAGAGTTCATATGATCAGAAGAACCTAGTCACCCTGTATGAAAGGAGAAGAAAACCTGTTGAGTTTAATCCAGCCTAAGTTTCCTGAATTTAGGTCCTATTTAAGCAGCTGCAAACTTCAGGGGAAGCCCCGTTGTCCATTCTATGGCCCCAGTATTTCTATTTAACTGTGAAACATACTGGCTTTCTCTGTGATTATGCTCATCCCGCTAATGAGCTCCCTTCTACAATACAGTGTGGACCTCAATATTGATGTGTGCTGGAAATGTATCATGTATGTTTGCTTCCGCCAAGCCATGAGGTGTTTTAAATTCCTTGTATTACAGTGTTTTTATTGGGCTGTTTCATCATTGTATGGTGGTGTTGTAAACTGATTCGAATTTTGTGTGAATGAACATTTTACAGTGGGTTGGGGTTTGGTTCCAGGACCCCTGTGGATATCAAAATTTGTGAATGCTGAGGTCCCGTTAAATACAATGGGGTAGTAAAATGTTGTACCCTATATAAAAGGGTAAAATCAAGTTTTTGGAACTTATATTTGTTTTGAATATTTTCAAGCAGGAGATGGTTGAATCCATGGATAAAGAATCCGTGGATACAGAGGGCTGACTGTATAGAAACATTACTCATGGAGGAGACAGTGATGACACTGATTTCACTGGGAACTAGTTGCAGTTAGATTCATCTGCATGCAATCTATTGTCTGCTCTTCATTGTCTTATCCAATTGGGTGTAGCTCTCCAAAGACTCAGCAGGGGCTTTTCCTTACCATCTGTTATCTGTGTGGCTGGGGTCTGAATTTGTGACTAACTGCATGCAAAGCATGAACAATAGGCCGTTCTTAATTATGCACACCATCTAACTATACTGAAATATGACACCATTATTTAGTTATTAAATCCAATAGTATTGGTAAGTAACATTGTTTTCCATATAGCTGGAAATTAATTATTTTCCCAAATTGCAGGGGGAAATAGTTCTGTGAAAGATGAAAGCTTGCCATTTGGTCCAACAGAAGAAAGCAGTTATATATTCTATACTTCTTATTTTGTACAAGTATAATCTAAAAGCTTTTTAAGGCTAAGGGAAAGCTAAAAGCTAATAGATTAGGTTCTAGCTTTATGCCTAGTCTTAAAAAAAAAAGTGGGGAGTAATGATATTTCCATTCTCCAGAGCTGTTCCCAGAATTTCAAACCATGATTAAACTTCTGTCTAGTAAAAATTTGATAAATACTGTGTAGGAAAAGCATCCACTGCTTGGAGTCTTTGCAAATCCCATACTTCTGGCAAAAGGAGATCTGTTCCTTCACCAGGCACAAATGCTCCTTTTGTCCAATATGCAAACTGGCTCTGTTCCAACCTTGTCAATCTGTTTTAAGAAAAGGCCTGTGAAGCTTAGGGGCAAAATGCAAAAACTCGCTAGCAGACATGTGGCATTTTGCATTTCATTGGGGCTATGTATGAATAATACTTTTAAAATTATTTGGAGCTAGGAAAGATAGTTGCACACACCCAGTGGTATAATTCTATTAGTCACTTTACTAATCATATTAGGCAGTATGTTAATGTTATTTTTCCATGGTGAACTTTTCCAAATAAAATGTATTGGTAGAAATGCTGCTTTGAAGCTCCGAGTCCATCTTTGTGGATGTTATCCTCATTTTCAAGCAATTTATTATACTATTTATTGTTGTTGTTGTTGTTGTTGTTGTTGTTGTTGTGTACAGTGGGCCTTTCCCATATGCAGGGGATCCATTCCGGGCCACCACCTCCTGCGTAAAGGAAAAAAATGTATGCCCAAGCCCCATTTAAAACAATGGCTACATGGTCCTGCATGCGCCATGGGCATGCGCACCATTATTGCTTCTGGGGCTTGCCTTCCATGTAAGGTTAAAGCCGCGTATGGCACACCTGCATATGGTGCAGGCGTGCTGTACATTCCAGCTGTTTCCAATTTATGACGACCCTAAGGTGAACCTATTATGGGGTTTTCTTGGCAAGATTTGTTCAGAGGAGGTTTGCCATTGTCTTCTCCTTAGATTGAGAGCATGTGATTTGTCCAAGATCACCCAATGGGTTTCATATTTATTACTATACTGTAATACAATTGAGAGCCAGTGTGGTGTAATGGTTTGAACTATGACTCTCTCACAACCAGAGTTTGAATCCTAGTTTGGGTAAGTCACACACTCTCAGCCTCAGAAAACCCAACAAAAGAGTCACTGTAAGTTGGAAACAACTTGAAAGCACACAGCAGCAGCAATAATAGCACCAGAAATATCATTATCTGCCAACCCAGCAAATACACCAGTGGTGCAGTGGTTAAATGCCTGTACTGCAGCCACTCACTTGCAAACCACCTCAGTTCAATACCAGTTAGGGGCTCAAGCCTGGCATCCTTCCGAGGTCTCTAAAATGAGTACCCAGCTTGTTGGGGGCAATTAGTTTACACATTGTAAACCACTTAGGGAGTGCTTAAGTAGGGAGTGCTTAAGTGCACTGATAAGCGTTATAAACCAAGTGGGAATGCCCCCATAGAAATGTTATTGCTATTGCTACACTCTTTTTCTATTACCTGGAAGTGTGAGTTATGAAGTTGCATTAAGATACAGTCTTGAAATAATTTAGTGAGACTTTATGTTATGTGATGCTTTCCCTTTTTCCTCAGAAGTATGTACTTCAGCAACTAAAATTGCAAATTAATTAATTAATTTTATTTATTTATTTATTGAATTTGTATCTTACCTTTCTCCAAAATTCAAGTTGACAAATTAAACCCAAACTCAGTTTCCAGTTAACAGTCACAAAATAACACACATGCAAGAAGTTGCAGAAACCATGCAGAAAAAGCATGTTCTAGAACAAACAGATGTCTCTGACCACTTAATGGAGCATCACTGTATATTAACTGTACATCACAATGCCAAAATTGAGTTATGGCACAAACCCCTTTGGAACCATAGCCCAGAGGTCCAGGAGCGGATGGATTGGAGTCCAGAGATATGGAGTGTAACATGTGAAAGTAGATTTTCTACTATTGGATCTACCTCAAGCATTTCTCTAGGAGTCGGCAGGGTTCTCACATATGCAAGGAGATCATGTTCATTTTCTGGTTCAGAAGAAATTTAATCTGCTATAAACTCTTTAGTACTGACAGACACCACTGTTCCTGTCTAATCCTGTCCATTTACTCAAACCTTGCTAGGAAACGCTGTTCTGTGCCCTGCCTTTATCAAAGGCATTGTTGAATGGGACACAGGAGAAGAGGGACTTCTCTGTCATGCTACTTTTATTTTGGTAGGCTTATCTACCTATTTATTTATTTATTGCGCTTATGGCCCACTTTTCTCCCGAAATGGGATCCAAGGCAGCTTATAACAGTTTTTTTAAAAATTGATTACAAAAGAGAATTAATAGGCTTACTGGTTAAGATGCCAATTCTGAAGATCATAATGTTGGCAGGTTGGCAGTTTGAGGTCCAAGTGCCATGTGATGGGGTGAGTTCCTGCCCTAAGTTCCAGCTTCCGCAAACCTAGTAGTTCGAAAGTATGCAAATGCAAGTAGATAAATAGATACCAGTTTGGTGGGAAGGTAATAACATTCAATGCAGTTGTGCTGGCCAAATGACCACCAGAGTCATCTTTGGACAACGCTGGCTCTTCGGTTTAGTAATCGAGATAAACACCGCTCCCTACAGTCAGTTACGACTAAACGTTCAAGTCAAGGGGAAACTTTTACCTTTACCTATTATTAAAAACATGGTTTTAAAAGTTATAAACTTTTAAAACATATTTACAATATAGTTTCATTAAAAGTTTAAAAAATTAAAAATTACAGCATACAACATTACACGCACACATGACAATTTCATAATTAAAATTAAGAAAGCCTGCCTAAATGAGAATATCTTCATCTGCCAACAGAAAAACAGGAGGGAGGGAGCAAACTGGATATGCTGTGGAAAGGAGTTCACAGCCTGAGAACAACCCTAACCCTAAAAAAAATATTCACCTATCAGCACTAGACCTATTTCTAAGTGAAATTTATTGTCTTCGACGGTGCTGGTGTTTCCATTTTTCAATGTCTTTCAACCCTAGCCCTAACACTAACCCTAAAGATAACCCTAACCCTAACTCTAATCCTAACTTTAACCCTAGCCCTAAACATAAACCCTAACCCTAATCTTAGCCCTAACCATAACCCTAAACCTAGCACTAACCATAATCCTAATCTTAAACCCTAACCATATTCCTAACCTGAACCATGAAGCCTAACCCTAACTGTAACCCCTAGCCCTAGCCCTAACCCTGAACCTAACACTACAAAAACATTTTTACCTATCAGCGCAAGACTTATTTCTTAGTGAAATTGATTGTCTTCAACAGTGCTGGTGTTTCCATTTTTGGAGGTCTTTCAACCCTAACCCTAACTCTAAGTCTAGCCCTAGCCCTAGCCCTAGCCCTGAACCTGACCCAAGCCCTAACCCTAACCCTAACGTATAGGGTGCATGCTTCATTTTTACACTGTTAGAGCCAGAGTTGGAAATCCAATCACACGAGAAGCAATTTCAATTTGAAACACACCCACCACAAGCCAAACATTTACACCTATCAGAACAAGACCTATTTCTTAGTGAAAATGATTCTCTTCAACGGTGCTGGTGTTTCCATTTTCGGATGTCTTTCAACGCTAACCCTAAACATTAAACCTAACCCTAACCCTAGCCCCAACCATAAAGCCTAACCCTAACCCTAATCTTAGCCCTAACCATAACTCTAAACCTAGCACTAACCATAACCCTAATCTTAAACCCTAACCCTAACCATATTCCTAACCCAAACCCTAACCATGAAACCTAACCCTAACTCTAGCCCTAACCCTAACCCTAACCCTGAACCTAACTCTAATTTTTTTTTTTACCTATCAGCGCAAAACCTGTTTCTTTGTGAAACCCCTTGTTATGCTCTTGTGTGTGATAACCAATAGCAAATGTGCTTGCTTTTGTGGGATGCCAGCACTTTAACCATTTTTGGGATGGATGCACATAGGTCCACATGTGGAAAAGTCCAGTGTGATGTGGCAGTTGGAAAACCCAGTGCAATTCTAAGTTGCATTGGTAGAAGTATAGTGAAAGGTCTGGAAACCATTCCCTATGAGGAGTGGTTTAGAGAGCTCAATATGTTTAGCCAGGGGAAAAGAAGGTTAAGGGGTGACATGATAGCCATGTTTAAATATTTGACAAGATGTCATATGGAAAGAGGAGCAAGCTTGTTTTCTGCTGCTCCAGAGAATAGAACCCAGAGGAATGGATTCAAGTTACAGGAAAAGATTCCAACTCAACATTAGGAAAAACAATGGAATATGCTACCTCAGAGTGTGGTTGGAGGATTGAGTCTGGATGCCTGCTGAAGATGCTTGACTCCAGCACATACTCAAAATGGTAACTCATGTCTCCTCTGATTCTTTCTCTGTCTCAGCAGCATGTGAGCAACAGAAGCTAGTAGAGGAGCTGCTGCTGCCACTGACAACCTCTCCTCCTTTTCTGGCAGGAAAGGTATAGGCAGAGTGGGATGTGTTTGCAAACACATGTTTGCAAAGGGTTAAGGTGCAGCAGCAGGGAGTTGTTGGGTGTTTCTTTTTGTTGCTCTTGGAGCATTGCTGATCTCACTGTGGGTTGGAAAGAGAGCACAAAAATACTAAAACCAAGCCATCAAGTCATGGGATTGCATCTAAGCCTAGCTTCAGGGCACTATGAGCTGGCATCCAGGGAGAGAGGGTAAAAAGGATTGAGGTAACCTGGGAGATGTGTAGTGACACCTTTGCTGGAAAAAGCATAATGTGTGAATAGTGGTAATAAGCGTAAGGGAAGCAAGTATTCCCAAGTGATAATAAAAGCACTTTGAAATGCACATGTGATTTCAGCCTGGGCTTACCAAATGCCTCCTGGACATTCACAGTAGGAAAAACAGAATAATCTCAGGCTGTTGTTCCAAGCCTGGCATCTGGCAAGTTTGCATAGAACTGTGGAACACATTCTCCAGAATATATTAAACAGGTCACACAAGAAAATATTTGTATGGCTATTAACATAGTGTTTTCTGAGGCAGGAATGTAAATGAATGATTTCAGGTGTTATTATTTTTTCATGATGCAATATAGAAATGAGAAGGTGCAAGGCAACCGTAGCTATATTATCTCATTGACAAGTGATGATTTAATCCTTTGCTTTTCTCATTAAAACTGCTGAACTGAACTGGCTTCCAAAGTGTATTATAACAGTTTTATTACAACTTAGCCAGAATAAAATTGAAGGCTGCCTTTGTTAGGCTCTAGTCCTGTACCTAGTAACCTGATAGTACATCTCACTGAGCTCAGTGAAGTTTATTTCTGAGGAAAGAAATGTGTAGTTAGGGATGTAATACTACCACTTTATTCTGCTGTGGTCAGACCTCACTTGGAATATTGTGTCCAGTTCTGGGCACCACAATTCAAGAGGGATGTAGACAAGCTAGAGTGTGTCCAGAGGAGGATGACCAAAATGGTTAAAGGTCTGGAAACCATGCCCTGTGGTGAGAGGCTTAGGGAGCCGGGTATGTTTAGTCTGGAGAAGAGAAGGTTATGAGGTGATATGATAGCCCTGTTTAAATATTTGAAAGGATGTCATT
Organism: Sceloporus undulatus; assembly: GCF_019175285.1. Taxonomy (NCBI): domain Eukaryota; kingdom Metazoa; phylum Chordata; class Lepidosauria; order Squamata; family Phrynosomatidae; genus Sceloporus; species Sceloporus undulatus. The sequence goes on from NC_056524.1 coordinate 180,639,147, forward strand.
TGGAAGAAGGAACAAGCTTGTTTTCCAGAGCTCCAGGGAATAGAACCCAGAGGAATAGATCCAAACTACAGGAAAAGAGATTCCACCTCAACATTAGGAAGAAGGTCCTTACAGTAAGAGCTATTTAACCGTGGAACACATTCCCTTAGAATGTGTGTGTGTGTGTGTGTTGTGGGCATTTGGGTCAGTGCAGTGCAGTAGGGAACTGCTATACTTAATGTAGATCCCAATATATTACTGCTTTTCTCAAGTCCAGGCCAGCTGATTAGGTGTTTTGAATGCAAGAATACTAGTACAGCTTTCCATAAAGTCTGCCAACCAATAACTGCATAAGAGGAAAAAAAAGTTGGCCAGCTATACTATATTTGACTTGTACGAGAAAAAGAAAAACACCACATATGCTGTACAGTCATTAGGGATTACATTCTTTTTTTAAAAAATCTTATTTTGTTATATTAATACAAATATGATCTGAGGTAGGCTACATAAATTTACTTTTTAAAATTAATTTTCTGTTCTTAGTAGGAAATTACTGCATATACTCATGTTTAAGTCTAGAAATTTTAGTCAAAAAATAGACCCAAAAAAACCTGAGCTGACTTATCCATGGGTCAATGTAAGTACTGCTCTTTAACTCTTATTTTAAAAAGGAACCATCCCTTGGTGAAAGGCAAGAGTGTAATCTGTCCTGGAAGCACTGACCCTACCTCCCCTCCACACTCTCTAATCCATGCAGTCTTTAGGGTGAACACAAAGAGCTATCCTTGCAGGGATTTGTAAGTTCTTTGGCATTGTTTTCCTTTGCTCTGTCCTTTATAACCTCATCTATAACCTCAGCAATTGCAGGTTCATGGCTGTGGCTTCGCCGTGGCTAAATCTATCTGGTATATGATCTTCCTTTTTGCCTATCAATTTTAGCCAGAGTTATTTTATTTTCTAATGAATTCTTTCTTCTCATGATATGGCAAAATATGACAAGCTAAATTTAGTCATCTTTACTTCCAGGAAGAATTGATTTGCTTTAGGATCCATTTATTGGGTTGTTTTGTTCTTACTGCCTTTTATAATAATACACATAGAATGCTACAAGTTAAAATTAAATATATGTTGATAAAAGCAAGAGATGACTGCACAGTACTGAGAAGGAAGAGGCAAAATAAGGCGTTGATATAAACATACCATGGTGCAGACCATATTTTCCTACTCATTTCATAATAATTCCTTACCGGTGCTATTGCACATGACTGTTACTTCAAGATGTCTCTCCTGGGTTGATCACAGCCCATTCAGATCCTTGGCTGGCTCCATTAAAGATTGGACTAAAAGCTGGAGTGGATTCACTGCCCCATTACATTAAAGTGGGAAAGTGCAGTCCCCAAATCCCATTTTTGCTGGCCCCAGACACCCAATTTTTAGTATTTATTAATATGTGATTTAAAATATCATAGGATTTTCTTATCTCAAGCCGCCTGCAAAAATGGTTTCCATTCTTCCACCTCCCAGAACTTTGTCCACTATCCCTTTATTTTGGCTATAAATTGGCCACAAATGACAACTGGACATGATGTGACATCATCACTTCTGGTGTGCTGGAGTGCACCACTATGATGCTTGCATGGGTGCAAGGGTGAAATTTGGCCTCCTCCAACCCTGCAGTTGCTCATCCTGTTCATACTACATTTTGGTTTTGGTTTTGTTCTTCTGCTTCTGCGTACCTCCCTTTATACCTCTTTACACTGGTTTGGATCCTAACTAGACACCAGTAATGAAGTCAGTGTGACTGAAAACTAGGGCCACATCTAGACTGTAGAAATATTGCAGGTTGACAGCACTGCTGTGGTTCCATCCTATGGAATCCTGGATTTGGTAGTTTCACAATGTGTTTTGCCTTTTCTGCCCAAGAGTGCTGGTGCGTCAGAAAGCTACAAATCCCAGGATTCTGCAGAATGGCACCATGGCAGTTAAAATAATGTCAAACTGCATGCAGCCACAGATACACTGAATGGATCATTACTTTTCATGGAACAAGGTTCAGCAGGAAGTGTTCTTTCATGAACAGGAGGGATTAAGAGAGAAGAGGATGAAATTACCCATGATTTCCATTCAACTTTTTCAGAGGGATTGTTACCCATGCTGGTTTTATATAAATTTTGGAATCCATGATAACCCTTGGATGACCCCTGGCCAGACTCCAAGCCTGTCATCCATTACAGGCAAGGCGATAGGACATGTACACCTCCCCTAAGGGAGCACCCACATTAACATCTTAGAAGGTCTGGGAAGTCGCATGAAGGGATTATCTTAAGCCAGGAAGAGTAAAATGTTTGCCTTCCCTGGAGCTATCACCCCCTCCTCATGTCTGTTGTCCGAACAGCTTAAGTCCTAGATATTATCAGAGCCAGACATCCAGGTGAAAGAAAGCAATTAAACACATTTGTTCCAATCTCCAAAACTCTCTGCCCTCAGGCGAGATTTCGCCCTTAAAAGGTCCCAACTTTGGCTGCTCAGCGCGCCATTTGCAAGGTCTACTTACTCCACGTCAGTCAGACCTCTGTTCTGGTAGCCAGCATTTCTGCTCAAACCCAGGTTGCGGAGCAGACTTGTCTCACTGTCCATCACCTCATTCGCTTCCCGGAGGGAATCTACATTCTGGTAAGCATCACCCTTAGTAACGCCTGAAATCTGTTCCTATTTTCCAACCCTGATTTTCCTGAGTCCTGAGTGTGTGTGTGAGTGTATGCGCAACGCATGTGTTTTTCCCCTATTTCAATAAATTAGACATCTAGTTATTAATATCCGTCTCAGCTTTATTTATTGGGATCCCCTGGTCTTCTCCGTATACACATCGGGAGACGATCTTGGTGGGCTCTTGTGGCCAGCCCCCTCTTGCAATATTTGGACTAATAACAACATAATAAAATTCCCCTAACGGACCCTTGGCTACAGGATCCCTCAGCCCTCCAAGGTAGATTTTTCAGGAATACACAAAATTGTGATAAATAATGTTTAATACATTAAATGTCACTTGTGGGAATACTAATTGGATAGATTTGCCTTCCACTGGTAGGAGCATTTATAAGTGGAACTCCTATCAGGAGATACTCGTGTCAGTGTGACAAACTCAGGTCCAACTACTGTACCTTATTTGCCATTTTGTTGCTCATCTCCACAGTTTGGAGGGACCCTTTCAAAAAATTTTTACCATTTTATTACTCTGAATAATATAGTATCTTCTGCAGACTTGGCTGTTGACATCATTGGGTGACCACAGCTTTTTTCTCTGTGTTGTAAAAAATACCCATGTATTCCTATCCTTCTTTAAGCAGCTCCTGCTGAATCTACAAGGAGGCCCTTTTGTTCCTTTCTGTCCTTTGGCTCATTTTTCCTGCACTTTTCTTTAGCTACCCAGATTTCTAGAGACTGCTCTATTTCAAAGAAAACAAAACAAGTCTCTTAAGAAACTCTTGGAATGCAAGAAATTTTACTCTACTTACAAAGGGATAACAACCAGGATAATCGTTATCAGGAATCTTATTTACAGCATATTTATACTGCTTGGGGTTACCTTAAGGGTGAAGTTCTTGCAGTATATTATTGTGATGGCCTTGGTGAAACTGATGGTGATAACGATGATGGTAATAATTTAATTAATGCAGCTCTATCAATGACACTTTATGCTCCAAACCCCTGCCCTTCATTAACAACTGCTATTTCTAACAAAGACACTTTTTTCTATGAAAACCAATGGATGCAGAATACCTTGTCCTGAAGCTTTGTCTCGATACAGAAGATTTATCTGGCACAAAAGGTAGGACAGTTTCTCAGACTGACGTCTTCCAAAATTTATGTAAAGTTGTCCACGAAGGACTATATAGAGTATATGTGGAGTTGTCTATGTGATGATGGGCTCATGGTCCACCATTTCGCAGTCCACTGGACCAGAGGCTATTTCTGGAGTTACTGCTAAGCAAGATGTAAGTGGTGGAATCCTTAATAGATGGGATGGACCCAACAAACCCCAGGATGCTCTTGGATTAGATTACAGGCATCCTCCAATTAATCATTTCCCATCCAAGAACCAAATATGTAGAATAAGGTGAACAATATGGTTAATGGTTGCTCTTAATGGAGAAGAGAATGCCTCGTATCATGTCCTACCTCACAAGGTGGGAATGCTTTGTCCATTTACCACACCTATGAAGGAAATATTTGCATTGTGCAAATCTAGAGATTGCTTGCTCATCATATTCTCACAATTAGTTGTGATCTACGCTATACTGGGGGCCAGCCAATGTACAATAAACATATACAGTGGACCCTTTCTCTCTGTAGGGGTTTGGTTCTGGGACCCCACACAGATTGGAAAAAATGCAGGTACTAAAGCCCCATATTATTCTATGGCTGTAACATGCGTGCATCTGCATAATCACATCTGCATGCACACACTGTCATTCAATATTATGGGCTGTGGCAATCCTTGGGCAGTCACATCTGCAGATTGCTAGCCTTCTGATATGGTGTGCTCATTGTACCTGATTTGATTGGTATGATCCATAGTGCACAATAATAAGTTTACTTAAGAAACTTGGTTCTGCTATGAATTTTCATACAGTCAGCATTGGCTTTGGGTTGTCTAGTATTATACAGTTCCCATTTAAATAGATTCTGAAGTGGCAAACCTAGCCTCACACTTATTTTCTGGTGAAATGATAAATGGAAGTCTGGAAGAGAATATGAAAATTGGTAGATGCAAGATAGCACTGCATTCCATGTGGAGATGTTCACATTTTCCACCAGTAGTTTGCCATTAGAAAAGCTTCATAACTAGGAATATTTGACCTTGAACAATGGTGGCATTAGAGCCAAACCCCAAACTGCTTTAAAAGACTTAATACCAAAAGACTCTTGCTGTGTTTTGGCCTGGGAAATGATTACTGTTTTCCACCAGTTTATAGAGTCAAAATTAGGAGAAATTCATGAATCATAGGAAGCCAGGGTGTGTAGACTCGGACAGGGCAGACAAGTCATGCTTCACCAGGAAATCTTGGAGTGTGCTGTATGGAGGAAAGGATGGAACCAGATTATCAGAACATGTTTTACTTCAGAAATCCAAGGGACTTGCAAAGACAACTCTCATGACATCAGGGACAGAACCAGGTGAGAGCAGAAACAGGCAGGCAAAAGGTCTTTTTGCTGAAGAACTTTTTGAATTTTTTTTAGTTATATTGTAAACCAAGTTCTGCCTTCTCCACCAACAGTCTGAGGAGTTCTCACAAGTGCTCCTGAACCATTTTGGGAAACAAACCAACCAGAATGTCAAATTCTGACTCATGAGACAGACATATACAGGATATATATACATCTTTACAAAACAGTGTTTGAACCAGTGAAAAACGTATGGATCAAGCACAGGAAGGCCTAACAATTTCAGATTCTGATGTAGTGCCATAATATGTACTGCTGGCTTGCAAGAAATCAGACACCATAAATGTGGCCTTTAGACTAGAAGGCCGTTTAAATAACCAGGACATTTGGGATAGGTTATGAGAAACCACTTGATATTTTTAAAAGGAAGTTCATAGCTGCAGAGAAAGTTTTGAAAGTCTACTTGCCATCAGGATGTCTGTTGCCCACAGCTCATTACTCAGCAGTCTTCCTCCACCAGCCTCAGGGTGTGTGGCACACACACTAATAGGCACGCAGGAGCATACACATTTACTTGCTAATTTGATGTTTTAAGCACAGCTGAAAGAGGAATGGAATTGTCAGGAAATGTGATCTTGCATAATAACATTTCAATCTGGCACCAGACTTGGACCGTCTCTGCTGCCAAAGCCACACAAATTACTTAGACAAAGATACCAGGAAGGCAGACCAGCACTTCTAGCTGCCAGGTGGTAGTGTCTGTCCCAGAGCCTGGAAAAGTTATTCTTTTGGAGCATAATTTCCAGCATTGGATGTGGTGACCAGGGGATTCGGGGAGCTGTAGTCCAAAAAATTAACCTTTCCAGGTACTGGGATATCCTGCTGTTCAGCTAAATAGTGGAACAAGACCTATGGGCTCAGAGAGAATGACTTCTGGGTAATCCCACTTAGTGTTGTGTTTGTCTTCATGGTGGAAGAAGAGGAAACTGCTATAAAAGTCCTGAGTACCAATGAATTTGAACAAATAAATCAACTCAGCACGTGGCTAAGGTTGTTTTCAGCCACCAAATCGAATCCACTTCAGAATCTATTTTTGCCAGTCTAAGCCAGTCACCCTTTACTCTCAATGAGACTACTGGAATAAATTAGTCATGGAGAGCTGAAGTATCATTTATTACAAGACCAAAGCAGAGGTGTATGTTCTTTGTTATCCAGACTGCCATATGGCTTGCGGATTGGGGACTATACATATTTGTATGTGTGCACACCCTAACCCACCCACCCACAAATCCTCTTCTTTTGCTTGAAAGAATGGACAGAAGGGAAAAGCAATGCATATGAAGATCCCTGGGGAAGGAGAAGATGATAAATCTCACCACTTCCTCTAACAGTGATTCAGACACAAAAGACTCTCTTCATGCTGCTAGCAACTACTACAAGGAAAGAGCAGTTTATATGAAATTGGAAGGAAGTAGGATAGCATAATCAGGATAGTCAGACCACTCACAGGGAATTATGCTTAAGACCATTGAGACTCCCTAGGAATTGAAATACAGCTCCCTGTGAGCATGGAGAATACATGTTGCACATCCAACAAAATCTTGACTAACCTAGTCTGACTGAAATCCTGTGTTAATAAATATGCCCTGCTAGTGGTGTTTACTATCTATGCCCAGTAAGGTCAGCATGGTCTTGAAGAGAAATCCTTACATGGGTAGCAGCTTCAGAGCAAAAGTAGAAACATATGGAAAGAACATGGAGAATGGCAGATATTGCATGGGATGGAGTAGAATGATAGGATACATAAAAGCAACAGGTCATGGGGTTTTGAAACCATAAGACACTGGAGGCATTGCAAGCACAGGAGCATTAGAACCTAACACTGAGCCCAGAGGAGCTGGGAACCAGACTTTGGATAGGTATTGGGTATGACATCAGCTCTAGATTTGCAACTGTGAAGAAGCAAGTATGCAGTATCAGAGGAAAATGTAGATGCCAGTGTCCCCTGTAAAAGCTTTTTAGCCCATTATTAGATTATTATTTTTACAAAAATAACAAAAGGAATTAGGCTCTCAAAAGAATAACAAATTTAATTTCGCATAAGCTTTTGTGGCCCTACAAGTTTTGTGGACTTTTTTCTTAGATGCATGGAATTTAGCATAGAATCATAGAATTGGAAGAGACTGCAAGGGCCACCCAGTCCAACCCCCTGCCATGTAGGAAATCCAAATCAAAGCATCCCCAACAGATGGCCATCCAGCTTCTATTTAAAGACCTCCAAGGAGGGAGATTCCACTACACTCCGGGGGAGTTTGTTCCAGTGTCGGACAGCTCTTACTGTTCTGAAGTTTTTCCTAATGTTGAGGTGGAATCTCTTTTGCTGTAGCTTGCATCCATTGTTCCGGGTCCACTATCAACTGGATAGTGCTTGGGTGAGTGGTTAGGTGAATGTATGAATATAGGAGGGTAAATTTCCAGCAGTGGAAATGGAAGAAGTACAAAAAGTGATAATCTTAAAAAGTTTATTCACCGGCAACAATATACCTTATGAGAGAGAGTTACAGACACAGAAGACACTGCCCCAGAGAGTGTGGTACAGACTTCTACTTTGGAGGCTTTTAAACAGAGGCCATCTGTCAAGAGAGCTTTGATTGTGTATTCCTGTATTCCAGAGGAGGGTTGAACAGGATGATCCTTGTGGTCTCTTCCAACTCCATGTTACCTTTCTCAACAACTGTTTGTTAATGGCCACTTATAGTGAGGGTCTCTGCTTGTAATGTTTGCATTTATTTCTTCTGACAGTACTGATTTCAAACCAGTACCTCTTCTGAAACACACAACTCAGCACCTGTGAATTGAAGTAACCCTCCATTGATCTGATGAAGTAGGCTATGGTCTATAAAAGCGAATGCCAAGTAAAGTATAGTATTTAAGGTTCCACTAGACTTTTTGTTATTATTTCTACAGCAGACTAACGTGGATAACTCCCTGGAAGTTATGTTTTTAAAGACAAATATTCTTCTTAGGTCACAAATCTTCAGCAATGCCAGTAGAATGAATTTTCCAGAGAGGTATCTGTGTTCGTCTGTTGCAGCTAAAACAACAAGGAGTCTTGTTTCACCTTAAAGACTAACAAGTTTTATTTGGCATACATTTTTGTGGACTACAGCCTATGCCTTCAGATGCAGGGAGAATAACCAGTAGACAGACAGACAGACAGACACACACACACACTCGCACAGAGACAGATGCAGACACAGACACAGAGTAAATTATGATCTTAACAATGGTTGCTAAGGGTCATTCAACAGTCTTTGGGATGGTCATTCAATTGCATTCAACAGTCTTTTGACAAAATCTTAATAGTGGTTGTTAAGACACTGGTAGGTGGCAACATGCAAAAATAAGCAGTTAGAGTAGAGTAGTAGAGAAAAGTCTTTGTTTAAATCAAATATAAGAGGAGAATTTAGCCTGTAGCTATACAGTACTTAAATGATAACCAGGGCTAAAATTGCAACTAGAGAAAATTGTCCAAGCACTCTCATAATGCATACGCCAGTGGCAAACAATAATGACAAACCTGCATCAATGTGCTGATTAACCTTTGTAGTGACATAAAAAGTCTCTGATTAAGCCAATGGAGATACTGTTCACTTTTTCAGCTGTTCCAATTTGCAAACTGCCCTTGAAGTTCTTTTTGTTCAAGAATGGTCATCTTGAAGTCAGAGACAGACTATCTTAGAGAATGAAATGTTCTCCTGTTGTCTATATGATAGACCATATTGGCTCCAGACTATCTGAGAGATTGTATTTCCATATATTAGTCTGCCTGAGTTTTAAGATTGACCAGGGAGGACTTTCTCTCAGTCCCATCCAATTCAAAGGCATATTTGATGAGGACCTAAGAGAAAGACTTCTCAGTGGCTGCTCCCAAGTTGTAGACCTTCCTTCCTTGGGAGGATCCATTGGCCCCCTTCCTGCTGTTAGGCAAAGACTTTTTTTTATTTAGGTAGCCATTTGGTTTTTAATTTGGTGCAGCTGATGCAGCTTTTAATAGTGGGGGCTACATTTCTATTCTGTTAAGCTTTAAATATGATTTTAAAACTTTTAAAAAGTTGTGTGTTTTATTCTTATTAAACTGTTCTTTTAAAACATTTTATTAATTGTTTTTAAAATTTCACTTTTATTTTAAATTGTTGTGAGCCACTTTGAATCTCATGTTGGGATAAATGTAATATATTAAATAAGATACGATAAGATATGATAATCATAGGCCTGTTACAGACAGTCAAAATAAAGCTGCTTCGGGTCACAGTGGAGGTATGGTGTTTCAATGATGCATGCGTCCTAAGAGTCCAGAAGTCGCACCAAAGTCACACTCCAGCCCTAAGGACTGGAGCACGGTTTTGGTGTGGCTTCTGGACTCTTAGGACGCATGCATCATTGAAACACCATACCTCCACTGTGACCCGAAGCAGCTTTATTTTGGCTGTCTGTAACAGGCCTTAGAGAGGTTAGATCTGGTCCAGTCCCATCAGCTGTCTCTCAATTTTGCTTTTGTTTTTGGTTTGCAATCCACATGTTTTGCTTCTGTTTCTCCTCCAGTGACTTCTATTTTATTTTTAAACCTTTCTATAGTAAGAGTGCTAGCATGGTAACTTGCAAGGGTGTACTGCTAACAAGCACACTATTATTATTA